>NC_068332.1:14333335-14590835 GCF_000147395.1 Oryza glaberrima
GAGCTCGGGCTCCGCTCGTTCTGAGCTTCGAGCCTCTTGTCGAGCTTGTCAAAAGAAGTTTAAAAAATCAACAGCCGGCATGCATACTGCTCTGTTACAGCACACATGCTACATGCATACTAGTACTGTACTAGTAGTAGGAATAGCTTTTATGGGGACTTGGGTTTGAGAAAAGTAGAGCAGGTACTACTCATATTTATTGGTCCTGTTTGGATCTAAGGGTTAAAGTTAGAGGTTAGAGTTAGTTTCTAGCTCTCAACTAACCCTGAACTAACTCTAGCCCTAGAGGTGTTTGGATGAAAGGGTTAGATTGACAATAAATATACTTTTCCAATCCTTTGGCTCCTTTCCAACCGGATTTGGTGTGGCAGACTCATGTGTGGCCTCCTCCCTCTCACAAATGACACAAACAAATCATATTTCAAACCAAGCATCCGAAACACGATAAATTTTATTTGTCTGTACAAATGAGATATCTCACTCAACATACACGATAGGTAGTTTAGTCCATACAAATTAAGCTAGACAAGAAAAAATTACACTCCATAAAATAAAGCTTGAGCATTGGGTTATAATTTTCATCCTCATCACAGGCATCAAATTCCCTATCCGCAATTCTGCTCTCTTGAATGAAATTATGAAGAGCCATACAAGCAACAATAATTCTAGTTTGCTTTGCTTCTGGAAAACTTGGCATGTTCAACAAGATCCTAAATTTCATCTTCAACACTCCAAAAGATCGCTCTATGACATTCCTAACTTTGGCATGTGCATGGTTGAAGGTTTCTTTCATACCTTGTGGCGGCGGTCCATCGTTCCATTGCGCGACATGGTACCTTGTACGTGTGTATGGTGAAAGGTAGCCCGGCCGGTTTGGGTACCCCGCATCAACCACATAATACTTCCCAACATATTGTGAAAGTGAGGCACACAATGAGACTTAGATGAACAAGTGCAATTAAAGATTGTTGCAAGATAGTTCAAGTAGCAAACCTTTGAAAACTCTCATGTCATGTGCCGAACCAGGCCATCCCAACAACACAAAGGTAAATCTCATGTCGAAATCACAAACAACAAGCACATTCTGACTGGTTTCATTATGCCTGTTCAAGTACGGAACCCTCTTACTCTTAGGCACCACAATATTCACATGTGTCCCATCTATAGCTCCTATGCAGTCGTTGAAGTGTGGCCAAAATGCTGGATTTTCCAAGTTTGGGTGCACCTCTGAAAAAGTTGGGTCCTTGGGTACAATTATGTCATGAGCTAACCTAAGGAGGCATGTCAAAACTCTATTAAATGTCCTGCTTACTGTCTCGAAAGACCTCCTTAAACAGTTCTCAACCTGTCTAACTGACTGTGGTGAACCAACAATCCATAAAAACATAGCAAGAGCCTCTATAGATGTCATTTTTGTAGTGGACTTCAACCCATATGACTGGACCAAAGTATTATGTAGCCTGTTAAATAAAGGTCTCTCTACCCTAAACATGTTGTAGCATTGGGTATCTCGGGCTAGTGTATCCATGACCTAATCCATACCAGAATCTCCATTGACCCTCTTAGGTAGTTTCACAAAATAGTTATCAGAGTACATACCCAAGATAGGAACCAATTGCACGATCGAATTCTCTGCATGCACCAGATTGTTGCGGCACATCGATATAATCTCATCCCCACTTGTGCTGCCTCCATCATCTTCTGCTTCCTCAACCATAGGGCCATGATCTTCTTCCTGCTTCAACACATGTAACAAATTGTCAACACTCGAAAATAATATACAGATAATAGGTTCAACACACACCGATAATAGTTTCAATACACAGATAATAGTCTCAACACATAGATAAATAGTTCAACAACTGACACAGATGATAGGTTCAACACACAAATAAATAGTTCAACAGACATATGAGAGCAAGACATCAACTACTCCAAATTGTTGTCCCTGCACCATTTCTTGAAGTAACCCAACCTAAGCTCAGGAGTTAATTGGCCACAGAAGAACTCCCTTTGATACTCTGTTTCGAACATCTTGGACATAGCATAGATAGATTCAATGGTTTGCTCTACGCCACACTCAAATGCCAGCTCCTGACACCTCTTGACTGAAAATGCAGCCTTGTCACTTGCACGTTTCTGCATTTGCTTAGTGTTGACTATGACAGCCTCTTTGAAGGTACTGGCTATGTCCTTCACAATCTTCACCATTGGGCTCTTGCTCTTCTTCATTGGACTGGACAAAGTGCTTGTAGTGCTACTTAATGGCCTCTTGCCCTTTTGGCTCTTGCTCCTCTGGCTGGTTGTACTACTAGGTGTTGGTTGAAACTCCTCGTCCTCTTCCTCTTCCTCTTACCCCTGGTCCTGACCATAATCATCTCTAGGCACAAGGGCTGTGCTTCAGTACTCTGTAATTTAGGTTATATGAGCATGTAATTCAGTTATCTGTGCACTAGTATAGTACATATGTGCTCATCCATTTTATTTATCGCTGCAGAAGAAACCATAACTAAAGAGGCTGCAATGGGGTCCTCTAGAAAACGAGGAGTTGCTTGATCAACTATTCAGAGGGTACACTGTGTATCATAAAGGAAGAGTATAGTTTATACAGCGCACTGTACTATCACACAAATAACTATCACAATTCGTGTTGTGTTTACTAAGCAAATGTTTTTGTAATAAGGTTCCTCGTCAAATTTTTGCCTACTTAATAGCAGAAAGTTAGTAACTACAACAGTAAGTCAGTCCTATGAGAGATCAGTTCATTGGACAATTTTTCGCCCACTGGAGCTAGCAACACTGAAATTGGGCAAGCACTGTACACAGTTTGAAACAATTTGTAACTAGGAAACTGAAAAATAGAATACACAGATTGGCTGCTTATACCTCTGTATGTGTTTTCCAGAACGAAGACTCAGCATCAATGGTTCCATCTGGTAACCTCCCCAACCCTGTGTACGCTTGCAAGTATCGCCAGAAAGAGTGGGTGGTTTTCAGTACGAGTATTTGGTTCTTCACCTGGCAACGGGTATACACCAACCCCCTTCTATACCCCCTTCTATCAAGTAAGCCGTCGACGATGGCTTGGTATCCTTCACCACTCATTTGTGCACCATTATACGTTCCTACTCTACGCTGCTCAATGCACAATTCTAACAAGCAAGCATTATTAACTTCATTCCATTAGGCTCGACTAGCTTGGCTCACCGGGGGTCCGCCGGAGCTCGCAAACTCCTCCACGTCATCCTCCAATTCTTCATCTTCATTGTTGAAGGGAGCGTCGGAGCCGGATGCTTGCCCACGGACGGCACTCCTCGGTGCCCAGGGACGCGGTAGGCGCTGGCCACTGCCACCGGCACATACCGCCGTGTTGCTGCACTGGCTCCGGCAGCCAAGTGCCGCGGCGGCCGAACTCGAGCGCTGCCGAACGCCTCTCCCCGAAGACAACCCGCCTGGGAAAGCGCCACCATTTCCTCCTCCGCGACCAGCTCCTGCCGGGGAGGAGCTGCCAAAGTTTAGTCGCCGAGTCAGATTTGGAGTCGCCCTTCCGTCTCCGGCTCCGGCACGCGGTGGGCGATAGGGAGGGAGGCTGGAGCCCCTGCCGCGGCCAGTGAGGAGCTTGTCGTCGTCGCCCTAGAGGAAGGCTCCGTACATCCCAAGCCCCGGGAACCCCTCCACCGCTGGCGCTTGCGAGTTGAGGTCGAAGCCGGCGCCGACAGAGGAAGCGGTGGTGGGGCCGCTCGCCGACGGCTGGGAAGCCCACGCGCTGAGGTCGTCGAAGGCATCTCCGTCCATGCGTGGCTGGCAGCACAGATTGGTGGAGGCGGCGACGCGGATGGTCGGAGGCAGCGCAGCTCAGGGTGTGGCGGCGGCGCTGAGATTGGCCGGCAGCGCGGAACAGTGGAGGCGGCGGTGCGGTTGGACGGAGGCGGCGCGGCTCGGGGCTGGTGACGGCACTGAGGTTGGCCGGCGGCGCGATTGGACGGAGGCCGCGATGCGGGTAATGGGGGAGGCCGCGCCGCGCGGATCGGGGACGGAGGCGCGGACCAGTGGTGGTGGCGGTGTGGATCAGGGAGGCGGCGGCGTCCAGCGAGAGGATCCCGTGCGGGATCGGGATGAGATGGGGATCCGGTGCAGGCAGCGAGAGAGAGAAAAATGGCTTCTATGGTGGGCCCCACTCAAACTAGCTCCAATAAGCACCTCTTGGAGGGGCTAGTTTTTTTGGTGGGTTAGATGCAACTAGCCCCAATCTAACCCCTCATGTTTGGATCCTTTAGGGCTATTTGAGCCCCAACTAGCTCAAACTAACTCTAACCCTTGGATCCAAACAGGGCCATTAGCTGTTGACATTTGCTTCACTAGCTTTAGCCTTCCACCGCGAGCGACCGCATACTAGTACTAGTTCCAAAAGCAAGTAAAGCTAAGTACTGGCAGATTTGAAATGGGCAAGGAAAGATAAAGGCACGTGTGGGCAGCTTCCTAAGAATTGATAGGCTCGACGAATAGCTCGAGCTCGTTCGACAGAGCTCGCGAGCTTAGAAACAAGCTCGAGTTCGGGCTCGAGTCTATACGAGCTGAGCTCGAATCGAGTCTGGAACGAGCCAAGTTCGAGTAGCTCGCGAGCCTCGAGCTTTTTTGACAGCCCTAATATGAAGCATAAATTGGAAGGGCACACGCGCAGCACAAAATATCATATGTTTTGCTATAATGGCTTTGTCGCCATTGGACAGCGTCATTTTGTAGTTAGGGATTTTAGAACGCAAAATCTAAACTGAGAAGCCTCTTGGTTTAGTCTTACAGTTAGACACCACTGAAGCCATTACTCTACTGAAAATATAATACTAGTCCATCAAGCAAATAGGAACCACATATGCTTCAAATAAAATTCTCTTAAACTACTCATCCGATCTACGATCCGGTTACATCGTTCTGATCGTAACAATTAAATCTTTATAACAAGATCTCACATGATTATATTATATTTTGATGAAAAACTATAAATTACTTTTAAATATATTTAAATTACTTTTAGATTTCATTAAATTACTTCTTAGACATATAAAAGTAAATTCAATAAAGTCTAAAAGTAATTTACATATATTATAAAAGTAACTTAAAATAAAAGGAAAGTAACTTTGTCACGACATTAGAAGTAAATTCGTTGTAGGGATAAAAATATGACTCTATCTAGAAATTAAATTTAATCAACACATGTAAGTTTAACAATTTTTAAAAGTAACTTCAATGTTAATTGGAAGTAACTTTTGCATGGTTCAGAAGTAACTTTCTATGAATCTGTTTTAAGCATTGATAGTTTTTTTTTCCTTTCACTTTTGTTTTTGTTTTTCATGTAGTATAAGAAAAGAAGATAAAATCTTTGATGGATTGTAAATAACATTGATGGAGTAACTAATGATAATTAATCATGTATAAGATGTAAAAGTTACTTCCCCGATAACTTCCTAACATTGATGGAGTAATAGATTACTTTTAAATTAATAAAATGTTTGAATATATTCAATATGGATCTCGTTTTGTCATATATTTTGAGTGGGGTACAATGATGCAAATAGATCTTAAAAACAAGGTAAAATTTGCTACAGGACATCCAAAAATGTGTAATTATCTAGGAGACACTGCAAAAACGTGTTTCTGCTGTAGGACACCGCAAAAAATTGGTAATTAGCTGCTGGATACCCGCGGAATTATTTTATTATATCCGGAAGAATTGGAGAGAGAAATAGTTGTGTAAATACGGATCTACCCTTTGATTTTTTTTCTTTTTCTTTTTTCTTCCTTATCCTTCTCTCCCTCTCTCATTCATTCTCTTCCTCTCTGCTCTCAACCGCCACAGGCGCCACTTCGCCCAACGTTGTGGCGCTCACCCGCCGTCGCCGCTCCGCTCGCTGCGCTCGCCCGCCGCCTCTCCTCCTGCGGTACAGCGCCGCCAACCACCGCACCCGCAGCCACCGGAATGCACCGAACAGCCGCCTCCGCCCGCCGGCGCCGCCGCCGAGCCTCGCACGGTCACACGGCGGTGCGACGACGCAGCAGAAACTTGCGGAGGGAGGGAGCGGCGATGAGATGGGCACTGAGGGAGGGAGCGCGCGTGGTAACGGCAGCGCGAAGGTAGCAGCGGCAACTGCGCTCGAGGGAGCGGCGTTGGCAGCAGCGGCTGCTGCTGCCCTCGGAGGAAACGGCGCGGCTCTGCTGCTGCTGCCCTAGGAGACCACCATCGCCGTAGCTTGCTCGTCCAGCATCCAAGCCTAGCATCCACCCCCACCTCTCTTTTGACTGCTGCTACCAGGAAAGACTTGCTTGTGTGTGTTGTCAGTTGTCACAAGGTGTTCGACAAACTTGATGTTGGATATGAATATCGGTTGGATTTGGCTATATCTGTGCTTTTGATTCATTGTATGTAAATATATGTGCTTTTGCTTCATGTTCATGTTCTTCCTCTCGCTAGCTGGTACCAACGGCGCCCCCACCTCCGCCGCCACCCTGGCGGCCGCCATGGCACCCGGAACAGCTTGACTCTCCGTGCACCGGTGTGGTCGGCCATGTGATTCACATCCACCATCGTCTCTTCTCCTCTCTTGCTCTTTGCTTGGCGATGAGAATGTAAGATGTGTTTAAGCCCGTGATTAGTGAAGACTAACTAATTTGAGCCAAGGGCAACCTGGTCTTTAATGATTGTTTCTCTCTCCTATTCCTCTAAAAATAATAAAATAATCCTGCCGGGATATCCCCTAGCTAATTACACGTTTTTCTGACGTCCTGTAGCAAATTTTGCCAAAACAAGAATATGTGATTTAAAAGATATAAGTTATTGAAGAGGTTAAAAAAAGACACACACTATTGTATTTTTTATGTTGAATGGGGATTTATACTGGATGGAGTGATCACTTGACAAACCGGTAGCTCTATAGTCACGTCCATAAATTTAACTGATTGATCAGAATCCAAACAGTCATTTTAATACTCTTGGGTTATATGCATGCATATAGTCAGTGGTATTCATTATGTGCAGAATGAATTAATTTTTCTTTGGTTTTGGTGCCACAAGTAATAAGTCAAACATTTTTAATGGAGGGAGTTACAAGTACCAGACGAATTGAATTGAATAATCTTCATCTTTGACAAAAAAAAAAGAAACAAAATGTCTTACTATAACTTTATTAGGCAAGCCGATTAATTTCGTAGAAATAAATTATTCCTCGTTTTAATTCAGATTAGTATCACTTGTACAGTTCTACTCGCTTGAAGTCGACACTTCTGTTTCTCTTTTGTCACATGCACACCCACATTAGAGCGTCGCCTCGCCGGCTCGCGGTGTCATGTTCGTTCGAATTTTGCATCGTTTTTCAGTTGGTTGGATGCAGAGGCTGGAGAAGCTCGGGGAAGGGCTGGTCGCCTGGCCGGACGACGTGCACATGGCCGTGGCGGCGACAAGGGACAAAGGATGCACCCCAAAGGGTCGTGGGAACGGTGGCGCTTCATCGGCGGCGACGGCCTGCCGGGGATCAGGAGCGGAGCTAGGACGATATGGAGAGGGTGCCACCTGTTTAATTTACTCTGTTTTATATGTAGGTATCTAAATTTATATTGAAAGGGTATATATATTATAAAAATAGACCAAGACCGGGTTTTTGGCCACCGTCCTCAATACTGTAGCTCCACCCCTGCCGGGGATCTTCCCATCCACTGACGGCGGCATCCATGCTCCTCTGCGACTGAGACACGCTATGGCATCATGGCACGGCATGAGAACAACAAAAAGTCTTGTGCTCTCGCTCCCAGGGTCACAAGACCACAGGTTGATTATCTAATTCTAACTAATTTTAATTTATGTTGTATTAATTAGCATATCGGTCCATAAATAGATAATCAGTAGGATGTCTATTTTTTAAGAAAAATATTTTTAGCTAATAATCATATTAACTATATCTATGTTAAATATTATACATGTTATATCACTATATTCATATTTTAAAGTATTTTCACGTGATGCTAATTTTATATTCGTTGGGAACATAACATGAATTACATTAATGATCAAAGTATGTCAGATCGTGTAAAAAAAGAGTAAATTGCATCGCCGGTACACAAACTTATCAGGTGGGTGCAATCTAATGCACGAACTTGTAAAATGCTCGTTTTAATGCATAAACTTGTCTGGTGTGTGTGTGGAGGAAGGCGAAAAGGACACTACATTGCTAATCTTATTGATTTAGGGCATATATCTGAGAAGGTTGCTATTAGACATACATCTCTTTAATAAAAAATAGAATAGGATACAGTGATAGTAGAAAAAGACTAGAAAACGAGCAATGGTATGAATGTTAGAAATATATGAAATTTATCATTTCCATGGTGAAAAATAAAGTAGAGAGCAAATTTATAAATATTGAATGTCCTATGCATACTCATCACACATATGCACGTCACATCCTAATCAACATAATTAACATTGTCAAGTTATTTTGGTCCTCGTTCGCATGAACCAGACAAATTCGTGTACTGAAACGAGCATATTACAAGTTTATGTACTAAATTGCACCCACCTAACAAGTTTGTGTACTACCAATGCAATTTGCTCTAAAAAAAATATAAGCTATACAATTTGGGAATTGTAACGAAGTATATAATAGGATCCCTAGCAAGTTTTGTTCTAGGTTCGCCCATATCGCTTTTGTGAGATTTGTCGTGTGGCAGATCTGTGATTACTTCTGCGGAATCAATGGTTTTCGATGCATGAAGCTGCGGCTGAAGGCAGACGAGGACCGGAAGTCGGGGATTTTGGTTGACAACCTCCCCGGCTGTCCTGACTCCTGACGACATTGGCCTTGCACCAGATGGACATTTTGGATTGCCAGCAGGTTACTCTTCTATGCTAGCACAAAATGAAACTAAGATGACTTGTTACTTGCCTTTCTAATAGGCCAAAATGGGACTGGATGAAGAAGAGCTCGCTGTTGCCGCCTTGCCGGACCTGACCGCCGGCTATACCACTGGGAAGAGGATCCTCGCCTCATTTCCCTCGCTCGTCGACAGGAGCAAGGCAGGGCCGACGGCACAGGCGATGGTAGCTGTCCGGCGTAATCATCAAGGTGCTCGACAACTACGAAAGGAAGGCGTCGGCTTGGTCGCTTCAGTGTCCAAGTTCAATGGAGATCTCTACAGGCTGATGAGTGAATGAAGGCAAGGCAATGGATGCAGAAGGGACCATAGGTGATAATGGGGCAAAATAGTACAAGTGTAGAACATAATGAATCATCAAAACTAACAAAGCATACGGTAGCTTTTTCAACACCCTCAACAATACTTACGAACAGAAATGAAACTAGTGGGCAGTGGCATTAGAAGATCGGTAGCAGCTCTCACAAAAATGAGCATATTGGCCTCTGAAGAGTAAATTCAGATCAAAAGATAATTAGACTGCATTTCCATTATCTGTGTTACCTACCCTGCCTGTCCAAGTAATTCAGGAATCTCGACATACAAATCCAGCTTGTTTCTGGAATCTTGTAACAGGAATGCATTGCCAAGGCTAGAAAGACATCAAGAATAAATTTCTGGGATTCAGGTTTCAACAAGGTACGGAATAGCATAGCAGTCCAGGCATCTGGGGCCAAACTGATAGCTTGACGGAATGATTGAACACCATGTACCACCCTTCTTATCATTTTACTTCTCTGCATTCCAAAAGAAACATTTAGTATATATACTCGCTTAGGCACTACGAAGTATTAGCATGTGTGATGATCCACACGTTTACAGTACAGATGTAGCTTAGAGAATCATATCTTTTCTCATAAAAATGAATGAACATTCTTAGGGGTGAAAATAATAAATCGATCCAAAAATCGAAAGCTATAATGCTTATGCAGCAGTGAACAAGTATGTGATGAGGGCAACTTTCTGATACAAGCAACATGAGGTTAAGCACAACACGGTGAAACAACACATCCCAAGGCAATTGACAAATACATGCAGTAGTTCACCACAAATAGTGCAAGGTTACAAACAGCAGTCAACCAAAAAAAGATTGTGAAATAGAGCAATGAGGGTTCTTTATGACTCTAAACATGTAGCAGAAAAGAAATATAAGCTGCGTATGTCCAAAAATATGTGAAGTGATTAAGCACCAGTGGTAAATTGGTTAAATTAGTCTATCTACATGCAAAACTGAAATGAATACATTTTCAATCTAAGAAATAAGATGTCCTAACCTCTGGATGTAGCTCCCCTGTAGTCCCCTCTTCATCGAATATACCTGGAAATGTTGCTTCTTGTAGGAATGCATCTGAAGCTTTTACAATGTCCTGAACAAGAAAAACACGAACCCTCCAGCCTTTCCTTGATAAAATGAAATGAAAAAGGTCTTCTGTAGCTGCAACCACAGAATGCATGTCGAATGATCTCCACCCAGGTTTGTTGGCAGCATTTTCACCAGATCTATCTTCAGACTTATTTGAAGATTCTGACTGTTCGGATATAGCTGCAATCTGAACATTTCAAGGATTTTTAGTGACCATTACAGCAAGACATGACGGATATTTGCCAAATAATTGCATGATATTGATGCAAAAACAAAATTATCATGATAAGTTCTATCTCTTAGTGCCATGTTCGCAGTTACAATACTGGTCCCACATGAATGATGGTCAGCACTAGAAAATTATGCTTATGTAATACGTTCATGCATATATAAGTGTTTGATAGTTATTCCAAGTGCACAAGTAACAAGAGGGGTATGACAGATTCTTAATCACTCCAATGAAATCAAGGAAATAAATTAATTGTTGTAAATCATAAGCATTTCAGTGTGTCCATAACTTTGGACCTTGCATGTTATCGTTAGGCCTGCTAATGGGTTGGGTGGGAATCGGTATAATGGTTTGGTTTTCATTTTGGATTGTATTTGGTTGGGTAGAAATGATCTGACGAAGCTGTAGGGCTGGGGCGGTTTGGACTTCACTGAAAGTGGATTGGATCGATCTGGATTTTGGCTGTATACTTTTGGGTCCAAAATGGGTTCAACCCATGGATTTTCACTGGATCGTCCCCAAATCCTCTATGCTGGCCAGATGGACACACTCATCTTCCTCATGAGCACATTGATGCCCGAGACATGCCCGCCGCTGCCGATCTGGGCTTGGACACCATGTGCATCAACTTTGAGCACCTTGCGACCATGAGGTAGTTCGAGGACCTTGAGGCTACGAGCTTAGGGAGCAAGGCGGTGGTGCATCCGTCAGAGATCTTCGTCAGCAACAAGTACAAGCAGCAGCAGTCCGCCGCCGCACTCACTTCCTCCATGGTTGCAGCCAGGTGATCATCTCCTGGGCACACATGCATACATCTCACTCCTGCATTGGTTTTCATTTCACTAATCGATCTGCAAAGACTAAATTTTAATCTGTCCATCACCATTGACTCAAGACTCCACAAGTTAAAGTTGCTGCCAGCATAAATGATACCGAATTTCCGTCCGCCAGTGGTGTGTTCTAGAAGCCGGCCGCGCCGGAGCATGGAGGGGGACAACGATCTTCTCGTTGCCTCATCAGCGTCCGCAGCGATGCCCCCCTTTTGGATTTCTTTTGGTTTGGGAATGGTCTCCGAATGGGTTCCACCCATTTTTTTACCTTTGGATTGGATCGGTTTGGATTGCTTTTATACTTTGGGGAGGGTTGATTTGGAACTTTGGATTCTGTGAATGAGGAATCGATTTGGAGTGGATCGGGAAGTATGCATACAGATGAATGGAGCAGGGTGGATTTGATCTGGATTTCGGACCTTTAGCACCCCTAGTGATAGTATTCCAAGTGTACAGGACTATAGGGGTGACACAAGTTCTTAATCATCCTAATGGAACTAACTAAAGGAAGGAAAATTAATTGTTGTTCATCATAAACATGACAGATATGTAATCTTTATATATTTTTATGAAGAATGTATTGCAAAATTCTTTCTACAAGACCAAATGAAACAGCAAGCAAAACAGAAATAATTAAGGATCGCCTTACCAGCCGCTCCAGTCGATTCCATCTGATGGATCCATCATCGCATATCAAGAGCTGCCTCAATATTTTCCTCATATCAGGGCTGGGGTCTTCAAGTAGCCTCCCAATGACAAATGGGTATGCACTTTCAATAACTTTGAAGTCAGGATCCAATGCTTTTGCAGTCCCTTCTAAAGAACCCAGTGCTCTTATCACCAGTGCGTAATCCGGAGGAAGAGAGAAATTAAACTCATACATGACATCATACAGATGGCTCATCACCCCCTATATAAGGCAAAAAAAATTGATTAACAAGGACACCAACTCACGCACATTAAACTAAAGTAAAGGTGGCAGATGAAGCTGCAAGCATATACAATTGAAAAAAGAAATGACCCATAATGAGAATTTAGTACGAGACAAGTGATAAAGACCCAAGTAGTAGTATGATTTAAGAAAAAATGCATTGCATTTTCAGAGGTGAATCAGATGGAAATCCAGTTAAGGCTAGTCCACTACATATACCCAAAAAAAAATTAACAAACCTGAAAATCATTTGATTGCCTCCTTCCATCACCAAAGGAAACCCGTAATGCATCAGCAACCCCATGTAGGTCTGTTCCCTCAGGGACAAACCCAAGTGAATGGAAGTCATTTGCCAAGCCCAAGGAGTCACGGTTAACATAGTGCACAAGCTGGAACAAGTGAATTCAAGAAATCAACACAAATGAAGTCAACATAAAATGTAAAATATTCACAGATCAAGTGCGCTATTTTTTAAAAGGCAGAAGCCCCTTTCTGCTTGTATAGTAATGCGCATGACTACTCGAACACATGTTCAGACTAGTATTCATACATCCAAAAAAAATGTTTTGAATGCAGAAGTACAATTATATTGTTTCTTAAGAGTATTACCGCCATTTTTAACTTATACTGACATCGATAGATACAGTATATATCTTGCTAGTCCATATTTCGCAGAAGTTAAAATCCATATAAAGTAAACTGGGAGAAGTACAAAATCTAATATCTTCAGCAAACTATATATTGGTGAAGCTTCAAATAAGTGTTAGACCAATTTCTGAATTACTAATAGTTCAACTCTACTCTGAAATTGCTATGATAAATTTGATGCACTTAGTGGATCTTATAACTTACAAATAAAGCCTAAAGCTCTGCAAAACTCAAATTACCTTGTAGGTTTGAATGTTTTGAATTTTACTAACCATAGACTGAAAAGTCGATAATCTATGCAAAATGCTTCAATCTAACGATGTGCATACACAGGATTTGGTTTACTCTGAGGAACAGGCCAGTAAACTTTGACTATAAGGAGTTCTGACCAGGAGATAAATTAGAAGAGTAGTTTTAAACATAATTTAAATTTCAAATTTGGTACATGTAGGAAGCAATTATGTATATATATACTTGTTTCTGTACATGCTATTCAATTTATTTGTGATTTAACTGTGACCCAAGGTAGCCTGAGGTGGTGTTTGAATCTCCTGAAGATGAAGATGAAGATAAAGATTAAGTGTTTCACGCAAAACGAGGTGGTAATAACGTGCGATTAATTGAGTTTTAATTATTACAAACATGAAAAATTGATTAATCTGATATTTTAGAGCAACTTTCATATAGAAAGTTTTCGCACGAAACGCACCATTTAGCAGTTTGAAAAGCGTGCCACGAGTATCCAAAACTTTATCCTCTACCTTTAGAAGATACGAACAGGGCCAGGTTCAGAAGATGGGCCAGGTTGTATATGGTTTGCATTATGAAAATCATTTCTTAATATTTATTTTGTACCATGATATAACCTATTTCCACTCTACAATATGATGGTAACCAAATCGTTCGAAGTTTGTTACCAGTCATTTCGAATTTTCAATTCAAAATTTGAAGATGCAAAACTGTGCAGAAATGCACCAGACTGCACTGCAACCGGTCAAAAACAGTTCTTAGCAACCGACAAAAACCAAATCAGGAAGAAAAACCAACAGAACCATATGGTTACACATGAGAAAAGGGAGCAATGATTACCATTTGTATAAGCCCTACACGATAGTGCCTTGGAATATCCCCCATCATACCAAAATCAAAATACGCGAGTGATCCACCTTCAGTTGCAACCAGATTACCTGGATGGGGGTCTGCATGGAAAAAGCCTTCTTCAAGAAGCTGCCTCAATGAACAATAGAGACCCTGTAAAATTTGTTTTGAAATATTAGCATGCCTAAATAAGAACACGACTATACATGCAAGACTACCAAACACCTTCCATGAAAAACAGAAGAGGTACGAAAATGTGCTAAAATGGTGAAAAACACCTGGACAATACACTGAAAAACACGCAGAAACAAGCCCAACAAAACAGTTGCACGGTACAAACAAATGCAAGCACAATTTGCAAGTCTATGTACAATGTATATGGTCAGATAAGCTCATGTTATGAAAATATGTGGAGAGAGGAAAGTAGTGATTGAATATAAATCTGAATTCTTCATAGTATTGTGTTAGTCACAATATACAGTAAGTATAACATTTCTGCGATACCTCATCGATCATCCTTTTCCTGTTCAGATTGGCTTTGCCAATGCGCTCAGCATCAGTGAGCTTGATCCCATCAATCCATTCTAGAGTTAATATAGATTTACGTGTAAAATTCCAGTAGACCTTTGGGACTTTGATACTTGTCCCATCTCCGGAGCTATTCCCACCTAAATCTGCCAGGAAAAAAAACACAATGATGGCCCTACAGTGTGCTTTGTATAATAAATAGCAGAGAGCCAGAGATCAATCTGAGCTGAAAGAGCACTAGGAAATGTGAATGTAAAAGGTTTGGATATGATGGTCGAGATAAATGGGAAACAGGAGAGCAAGCTTGTCAGATAGATTTAGAGGAACCCACACTAGCAGGTAGCAAAAATCAAAAATTGAATAAAAATTAAGAACTCACCATGAGAATAAAGTCTCGCAAATCTTTCAGCATTCCTTCCCTCTAAAACATAATCAATCTCATCAAACATGTGCCTGACCTGTTGAACAGAAGGTTCAAAAGCTATAAGCAAACTATATTGCAATATATTTTAACGGCCAAAATATGGGAAACGTGGTCTAGAATGGAAAAACATAGTATATGGCAGTTGCAACTAAATTGTCTGAAACAAATTATATTACAGTTGTCTTAATGAGACCATCTATTATTAGTCCTACAATACAAAACTTAAATTTTGGATTGAGATATTGACATGGTTTCTATGACATTATTTTGACCACAAAAATACATTTTCATGCATCAACAAAACCTAGAAAAATACAGTATTAGGAAAGTATTTCACTTTCATTAGAACACACATTAGAACAACACATATTAAATTAACATGGAACCATAGAAAATGTAAGCAGGACATAAGGTTATAATCTAATAGTATCGGATTAGCATGAATAGATCATTATATCCAATTGAAACAGAAGTTAAATGCTCACAATCTCATTGACTGCTACCAGTAAATCTTTGCGAGCCTTTGCAAACCGTTTCAACTGTCCTCCGATCATATGGAACAAAAGTGCATCTAGAGTCAGCAAGGGAGTCATTCCAGGCCTCTGAACTTTGACTGCGACAAGCTCTCCAGAGTGTAGATGAGCTGCATGACTTGAAATATCAAAGAATGCATTTCAACTTGGAGAACTCAGGTCTGAAATAGATGCTTAAGGTCTTAAGGAAGATAGCCACCAACTCATTAGATAAAATGTCTTGTCAGGCATGGCTAACCTTTATATACTTGCCCCAGCGATGCTGCAGCAACTGGCTCTGGGCTGATATCAGCAAATAGATCAGAAATTCGAGAACCCAGTTGAGACTCAATAGTCCTGATTGCGATACGAGTAGGAAATGGTGGTATCTGGTCCTGATGAGATAGTTGTGATTTGTCAACATACACCTCTAAAAAGCAATAAATAAAGCAAAAGGAATGTACGGCTTAAGGGTGCTTATAAGCCATACGGCTGCCATTGATTGACCTAGCCTAATGCTGATTACAAGCCGCAAAAAAAAATATTTGTGGGTAAAACTTTTATGTGTGTCCTTAGTGATTTAAAAGCCAGTGCTGGAAAATAAACTTCAAAGAAAAACATCAAAATCAAGTTTTAAAATTCAAATTTTGACAGCGGCTTAAAGCTTCAACATGATTGCCTTCAATTCCAGATTTTTGAGTAGAGCATTACTAACTGCGGAAATCCCATATAAACAGACTTTGAGTACTGTCTATTTTGGAACCTAGACTTAGTTTAGCACTTTTTATGCCTCAATTTTGGGACCTAGCTCTGCCCTGATCCCTTAACACTTACAGAAAGTTGGTGCAAACAATTAGATGAAGTATGTTGAAGGTAAATGCTACTTGTTTCCCATCAGTTAAGCAAAATTATAAAATGCACAACAAAGCACTACCTGTAGCTTAGAGAGCTCTTGACAATATGCATTCGGCAATATATCAGGGCGTGTGCTCAATGCTTGTCCAAGCTGCATCATGCAAAGAGACAAGGAAAATGAACAGATTGGTAATTTTCAACAGTGAATAAGGAAAACATATCAAATCTAAGACAAAATAAACCATTGAGAATGAATTCTTCCAGTTAAAAACCAAATATAGACATAGTAACTTGTCATGATGAATGCATTGAATCTATGCGAGTATTGAAAAGGCCAATGTGACTAGGGTACAATGGTAATTGCTTTTGATGGTCATGAATTTTATGTTTAATGATTTCTCCTCATTAACAAGGAAATACCCACCATAAAAAGGTAAACAGTGAAAATAAGCATAAGAATATCTGTTACAGTAAAGATACATTGTAATGTTGGTCATTTATTAAAATGCATTGCTCTGACCTACCTTGATGTAAAAAGGCCCCAACCGGATCAAGGTCTCCCGGAACTGAAATGAGTAAAATGAAAACCAGATACATGAAACTCAAAGTATAACAAGTACTCGTAGAGAGTTAGGGTGTGTTCGGCTGCACGTTGCAGCCGACCAGCCGCTGCAACACAGCCACACAGCTGTTTGTAGTGACACAAATTACTGTGCAAAATGGCTGTATCACAGCTGAAATAGGGCAGCCGAACACACCCTTAGAGTAGGAAGAAAGGCAGAAAAGAAATACCTTCTCAGCCCGTTTGTGCACATCACTGAGCAATAAATGCCAAATAGTGAGCTTCATAACATGAAAAGAGATAGTTGCTGCCCTGTACATTGCAAGGAATGGACCAAAGCCACGATCTGCAAATAGTGTACGTGAGCTTGAACCCAAGATCCTTCCAAACTGGCTTTCTAACGACTCCTTTCTGATCTTTGCATATTCTGAGGACGGTCTCTCCCCATGAACACTTGAGAATGCACTAGAAAAGCTACAAAACAGAAAATAAACCTCCTAAGAACAATATATCTACTCACTTATTCAACTTGATGTTCCTGAAAAAAAAAGAACTTTGAAATGGCATGAGCATTTGGATTATCAAATGGAGAACATTCAGCTGAGCTTAGACAAGCTGAGGGAGTAAAACTTTGCTTCAGAGTGATGATTGAGTGTGGCAGTGTATAGTCATTATTGGATATATTGGTATGAAAAGAATTATTGGAGATCTGAGCAATACCTTATATGTTGATGCACTTATAAGTGACCAGATGATTAAATAACTTACAATGGTCCAACATGAGAATAGAACTGTATCAAGGTATGTCAATGGAGGCAAAACAAAAGTATGCTAGATAAGTTAAAAGTTGGAAGGAATAAGCCACAAATCGTTCTAGCATAAGGATAATTAAAATAGACAAATCCAGCACCACTAAGGTACAAAACGTTTGCCTCACAGCTACCTCATACAATGGGTGGTAATTAAGGTTGAGATGAGTAGGCAAACATACTTTACCCAAATGAAGAAATTTCAGTTCAGACTTAAGATAGAGCCAGGGAGAACACATATTGATTCATAGTGATATTGAGCACAACGGTGTAGCCATTTGTTGGAGATCTTTGTAAAACAGTGCATATTGCACTTATACGTGATTGGATGGTTACATAACTTACGACTGGTTGAATTAGCGAGTTGAACTGTATCAAGTTGTACTCATGGAGGCAAAACACAAGTATGACAATGCGAACATAAGAGAGCTTAGAAAGTAGAAGGAATCAGCCAGAAAGCTGATATGGTTAAAAGTTTGCTACATTTAAAATAGCTAAATTCAGCACCATTACGGTGCAAAATGTTTGCTTCGCCTATTATGATTTATGCAGTGTTATCTAATACAGTACATGGTATGTAAGATTAAAATGGATTGACAACGATGACTCCAAACTATCACACAACCAAGAAACAGATGCGCGCATGGCTAGTACATGATTGCACAGGCAGAGAAAACTTGATAGTTGTAACTTGTGAGAAGCAAAAATAGTTCTCTGCTATTATCCCAATAATCGTTACAAAATGGCTCCGCAAATCAGTGCTGTCATTGTGCATTTTCGCTAGTGTATCTCCCACTTCTCTCCTCCCCGTTAGTGCAAATTGTTAAGAATGCAATTACTTCGATGTAGTATAAGAACCTAAAATGGACCTGCTCTCGGTAGATAACGGGTTTGCGACCTAGGGAGAACGACGCGATGGTGGCGGCTCAGAGATCAAGCGCCTGTGGTATTCGATTACCTCCTGGCCGGGGGCGAGGCGGGAAGCGGTGGTGGCGACGAGGCGGCGGCAGCGGCAGCGGCCTGGAGCGAGCGGGCCAGGACGAGTCCGTCGCGGTGGTGGTGGTGGTGGTGGCGGCGGAGGTGGCCAGCGCGGCGGGCGACGAGGAGGAGGAGGCGGCGCGAGGTGGGGCCCGCCATGGCCGGGATCTCATCGGCTCCGCCGCCCCGGGGAGACGGGAGGTGGGGTTTTAGGGAGGAGAGATGCCGATGCTTTGCTTGGGGAGGGAGAAGAGAGAGAGAGAGAGAGAGAGAGAGAAAATGGAAAAGGTGGGAGGAAGCGGTGACACGTGGGGGAGCGAGGCGAGGTGGCGAGCATGCCGCTCGCGCCGCGGCCCGCCATGGCCGGCCTATGGGCCATGGCTAGATGCTCAGTTGCTCGGCTCGGTTGGCCCAAGCCCAGCACAAAAACTGCTGTGGTAGAAATTCCTTTTTATTTTTTTATTTTTTTTTTGGTTAGCAATAGGCGATGAGCGATCGGTTGCCAATTGCCATGCGATCGACCAAATCAGACTCCTGTAAAACGCTATTACCTTCGTCTCAAAATAAATGCAGTTTTATATTATTTATCCCCAACGTTTGATCGTTCGTCTTATTTAAAAAAATTTTATGATTACTATTTTTATTGTTATTAGATGATAAAACATAAAAAGTATTTTATGTGTGACTAATTTTTTTAAATTTTTTCATAAATTTTTCAAACAAGACGGACGGTCAAACATTGGACACGGATTTTTACGGCTGCACTTATTTTGGAACAAATGTAGTATTGAACAGCGCGCATTTATCCTGCTTTTGCCATCGCGGTTAGGTTTCCAACCTCGTCATCTGTTAGACTCCAAAAAGAAACACATTAAATGGGGTGTTGTTGTCGCTGTAATTAAGTAACTTCCTTATCGCTATCGTCGTGGGAGGATCCATATTTAAGGTGGTTACAGGAGAAGAAAAGGAAAGCTTTGCTAGGGGTTTTTTTATAAAAGTATTGGGCGGAAGCAGATTGTTTCTTGTAAAATTGCTCCGTTGGATGTTAGCCTTTGTATGTGAGATCAAAAACATGTGTTGAATGTACCTGGTACGTTGAAAAAATAATAATTTTCTAGTGAAACTAATGTGAATACATCAGCATTACTATCCATTGAATTAAAAATGGTTAAAAGGTACTCCATCCGTTTCATCCGTCCCATTTAAGTGCAGCCATGATTTTTTTACACAACTTTAATCATCTGTTTTATTTTAAAAAAATTAAAAGCATAAGTTATAAGTTATATATAAAGTACTATTCATGCTTTATCATCTCATAATAATAAAAATACTAATTATAAAAAATTTTAAATAAGACGAATTATCAAAGTTGGGCGCGGAAACTTATCGCACTTAAAATGGGATGGAGGGAGTATTGGTTATTTGGATTTTAAGGTGTTGAGATATTTGATGAAGTTACAACCTAATACTATAAACCTTAGGACCATTTTACCCAAATATAATATAGTTTGTTACTTATAATATTTATTAGTTTAATTATTTTGGATGCCTGTGAAGTTGAACAAAGTGTGTTAAATATTTGTTTGGAGATATGGGCATATCTTAATCTATATCCTATGTTACATATTTTTCTTTGTACTGGGCATTAGTAGATCTATTTGAACCAACACTATAATAGACTATTAAAACGAAAAATAGTTTCCCGTCAGCATTGCAGGCCAACATCACCTTAATTGGTTGTTGCATCTTCTCCTTTTGTGTGTGCCACGCATCCTCAATCACGGGTGAGGATGCAACAAATATGTGAGCTAGCTTAAATTTGCGACTAACTGATTCGTGAGCACATAATCATGGGCATACTAGCGGATGAGGTAGTCGTGAGAGGAGACGACTAATGATGGTGCATTTGGTGTGTAGAGGCAGAGCAACTGCTAACCATTGGTGCGGCCACTGGCACTGGTGAAGAAAGGGGCTTTACTTCCGGTTGAGAACCCCCCTATAATCCCGGTTATATAACCGGGACTATGAATCCGGGACTAAAGATACCCATCTTTAGTCCCGGGTAAAATAACCGGGACTAAAAATCCATCTTTAGTCCCGGTTGGTACCAACCGGGACTAAAGATGGTAGGAGCAGTCCTGGTTATTTTTTTTTCTCAAATCGATCTGCTCCCTAAATATCCCCGATCATATTCCCAAATCATCCCCAAATCAAAGTAGCATCACAGATCTGGAAAGAAATACATCACATATTAGAAAGAAATGCATCACAGATCACAATACATCACATCACAAAATCTCAAACAAAAAATACATCACAAATCCTAAAAGAAATACATCACAACTCCCAGATCATATCCAATATCACATACATCACAGATCAAATCCAATGAATCAAAAATTCAAAAAAAATCGGCAGCAGAGAGGAGGGCGCCGCCGGCCTCCCGGCCACCGTCCTTGCGGCCTCCGCGCGAGCTCAGCCATCCGGCCGCCGCGCCAGCCCGCCCGAGCGCCGCGCCCGCCCGCCTGGCCGGCCGCCGCGCCAGCTCGCCTGAGCGCCGCGGCCCCCGCCTGGCCGGCCGCCGCGCCAGCCCGCGCCGCGCCCGCCCGCCGTGCTGGCTGCCGCGCCCGCCCGCCCGCCTGCCGTCGGCCGCCGCTGCTCCCGCTCGGCCGCTGCTCAAAGAGGGGAAGGGGAGGAACGGGAGGGGAAAGGGGAGAGGAAGGGGATGAAGGGGGAGAGGAAGGGATGGAGAAGGAGTAATGAGAGGGAAGGAGATCGAGAAGAGTGCGCGGATAATAACTGAGTGGCGCGCGGTTTAGGGTACTCTTTACTCCCGGTTGGTATAAACAACCGGGACTAAAGATATCTTTAGTCCCAGTTGTTTATACTAACCGGGAGTAAAAATAATTGGTATAAACAATTATTTTTGTGGCGCGCAGATAATATCTGGCGCGCCGTTCGGGGTACTCTTTACTCCCGGTTGGTATAAACAACCGGGACTAAATTTTTAGTCCCGGTTGTTTATACCAACCGGGAGTAAAAATAATCGGGGTTTATCTTGAACCCCTCAACTTCTTGAACCGGGAGTAAAAATAAACTTTAGTCTCGGTTGGTAACACCAACCGGGACTAAAGATCAAAAAGTACCCCTCAACTTTTAAATCGGGACTAAAGATGCTTTTTAGTCCCGGTTTTTATTAGAACCGGGACTATTGTGGAATTTGACCGACCGACCAAAGATGGTTTCTCCACCAGTGTGGCAATGGGACTTCGTGACATGCTGACATGATGGTGGTACTTGAGAACCATATGTGAAGCATAGAGCATTGGCGAAATGAAATGCCATGTCACTGGGATCTGGAGAATAGCACAGTTGCTGCTTGTTGCAATCAAGCAATCCGGCAAACCTAGGACAACCACTTATTTTAACAACAAAACTAGTATTTATTTTTCTAAACTGAACTTTTCAACTAATTACTACCTCCTTTTACGAAACTTGTCATCTGACGCCACCATTTATATTTAAACTTTAACCACACTTCAATAATAAACTTATTGATTATGCTATATGGGTATAATCATGCAATATTCATTCATCATAATATGGTTGGATATATATAAATTATGAGAAATTTCATTGTATAATCAAATTTGATAAATTTTCGTAGGGGAATTAGACAAAACACCTTTATCTCCCTTTTTCCTCTACTAGAAACAAAAATATGTAATTTTTATCAACTTCAACCAAATTTCAAGAAAATTCCACTAAGGGGTCAAGTGTCTTCTAAATTTTCGTAAAATTTGATCATAGTTCATTTGAATAGTTAAATTTCAGTTTTTAACTTGGGGATAATTGGTTCTACAACGCCAAACATTCCCACTTTAGTTTTATAGGGAAAAAAAAAGTCCATTTTAGCTTTAGTAGTATCGAAAGTTCCCTCTAATACTCATTTTAGCATTCTATTCAAACTACCATTACTTCCCACAGCGTGACCATGTCTTCCTCCTTAACGTACCACAGCAAATGAGCTCCATTGAAGAGTTGTAGAAAGGGCAGGAGGGTGAGCTCATGGGCAGCACAAATAGATGAGATTGAGGGTGCTAGTAGATGAGCTACAGGACGACGTGTCCAAGTGAGTTCGATCAGGTGCAATCGATGAGCTCGTGTATGATGGTGCGCCTGTGTAAGCTTAGGGGTGCCAACAGGTATTGAAGCAGATGAGCTTTTGGTCCCGTTCGTTTCCACTGAAAAATGGGATGAAAATTTGGATACTCGTGGCACGCTTTTTAAACTGCTAAACGGTGTGTTTCGTGCGAAAACTTTTAATATAAAAGTTGCTCTAAAATATCATATTAATTTATTTTTCAAGTTTGTAATAATTAAAATTCAATTAATCATACGTTAAAATCACCTCGTTTTTCTTAAAACACTTAATTGTCATTTTGAATTTGCATGTGCACATTTTTATACATAAAATCAAGATTGGTTAGCTAGCCAGCAAGATATGTATTGGAACAACATTTTTCGTCAAGTTTCATAGGCGAAGTTATGGTATTGTGATGGTGCATAGGCAACCGTCAGATAGGCTCAAGGGCGGCGCTTGATGAACTTGATGACAGTAGCATCCTATTGTTGTAAGTCATTCACTTTCATCATATACAACGATCTTTATTAGCGGGCTCTCTTTGTTGCCATCTAAGTAAATTTGGTAACATGAAAGAGAGATAGGAGAAAGAGAAACATTGTTGCTACGCTGAAAGTGCATCTAGGCCCCTAATAATTTTGATGATTGATTACAATTCAATTAGAGAGGACTAACATTTTTATTCAAGCAAATGTGAAGTTTGTTAAGTCCTCAACGTGTTGTAATACAATGCATATCCCGTGAATGCGACATCGCGATGCAATGCGGCAATGATCAAATGGTATATTGTATCTTTTTTCTTGCATTGTGTCGTAGGAAAGCTGTACTATTAAGGGGATGATGCATAGACATATAAGGAGTGATGCGTGTGCTCAAAATCAATTTTTCTTCGAAGCATTTCTCTTTTGGAGCATTCTGGAAATTTTCGGAAGTTCCGAATTATACACAGAACCGTTTGAGAGCTCTCTGGAAATTTTTGGAAGTTCCGAAAATACACAGAAGCGTTCTGGAAATTTTCGGAAGTTCCGAAAATGTTTTTTGGAAGTTCCGAAAATTGCATTGACTTCGATTTTTTTCTCAGATCTGGAATTTTCGGAAGTTCCGAAAATTACTTTTATTGCACTCCAACGGGTAGATTTGTGCTGTGGGTATAAATACCCACCTCCCCTCGCTTGTGAGGGCTGCTGGTTCCATTCCAATTATTTGCGCCCTTTGCTTGCTCTCTTTCTCTAGTTCATTTGAGCCTTGCTTCCTCGATTCATCTCTCCACTCGTGTTTGATTCGGATTTGGTGTGTGTGTGAGTGTGTGGATTCGAGTTTGTGTGGGTGCTACTTGTGGTCTTTGTGAAGATTTGTGAGCACTTGCATCATCTCCGGGAGCTCTTTGCATCATCTTTTACTCTTGGAGGTTGAGGACTCCTAGACGGCTAGGTGTCACTCCCGAGCCACCGATCTACTTGTGGTTGGCCGGGAGAAGTTTGTGAAGGCCGGATCTCGCCTCCGCAAGGGAAGAGATACCTCTTAGTGGAAGGAGGAGTGCTTAGTGCAACCTCTTGAGAAAAGGGTTAGCAAAGACCCGGCTCTTAGTGAGCTCCTCAACGGAGAGTAGAATCCCCTCAAGGATTTGAACTCCGGGAACAACTTTGGGAGCTACATCTTGGTGATATTTCTTCATCCCTCTCCTCTAGCTTTGCTTGCTTGTGCCACTATTGGTCTAGTTGCTGATTGTGCCTTTTATTCCCTGTTATAGACTTCTAGATCTAGAGTTTTCTTTTGTGTGCACTGCTCTGTGTATTTTCGGAAGTTTCGAAAATCCTTTCGGAAGTTCCGAAAATTCCCAGCCTAGTTCCGAAAATTACTGCTTCCGCATTTCTTAAGTTGTAAATTAGCCTATTCACCAACTCAACTCAAGATCGACTCTTAACATTGAATGAAGGAAATTTTGTTCCATGGAGGTAGAGAAGAGGAAAGAAAAGTAATTTTTTTTGTGCAGGCTATGTTGTCTCAAAAGCCAATCTATAACAGTTATATTTTAATTAGGAGCCTATAATAGGTTGTACCATTGTATATACCTTCAATGCGGGATGCCCATGAGTTGAGAACTTCTGGTGCTATAAAACCAAAAAGGAAACTTTTAATGCTTTTCGAACTGGTTTTGCCTTAAATTAAGGGTCAAATAATTTTAAGTTGAACTCGTTTTCACTTTGAGGATCATGATTTTTATGGCAACACTTATTCACAAGCGAGAGGGCATTTTGAGACTCGTGGGTAAAAAAAATATATGAAAATTTACTCTTCAAGGCCGTCCGGTTAGGCGTGCAGACGCGCTATCCAGTATCCACGTAGGATAGGAACAGCACGCGCTTGAAGTTTTACGAAAAAACCCTTCAGTTTGAGTTTAATTCGATCTAAGTCCCTCCCAAACAGTCTTTGAACTGATATTTTACGTTTAAGCCCTTACATAAACCAGATATTCGTCACGAAGAAGAGAAAAAAGTGAATAAGGGCTGTGCTTAAAATTGTCAAAACTGAAGGTTTTTTTTTTCACAAAATGTCTCTCACAAATCCAAAACCCTAGCCGTTGTCTCTTGCTCTCTCCCTCTCTCTTGCCGCCGCCTTTGCTTTCCTCTCGTGCCGCCACCTCTGTCTAGTGCCGTCAGTATCGTTTCGCGCCGCCGTCTCCGCCTCCGCGTCCGCCTTCGTCTTCCCCTCGCACCACCGCCGCCCGCATCCCCTCTTCCATGTCATCTCGCCCTTTACCTCTCTCGCCGCCGCTGTCGTATCCGCTTTCTTCTCACGCCGTCACCTCTGCCTCGCATCGCTGCCTTCGCCTCCGCCTTTGTCTTCCTCTCGTGCCACCGTCGCCCGCATCTCTTCCTCACTCTTGTAAGTATAATGGTGATAGAAATATTATGAGCAGTGAAGACTTGGATATAAAAGAAATTCTCCCATAATTTATTGGTGGTAGCATCAAGAATGGGCCATGGTATGATTCTCGAGGGGTATCACCTATCACGAAAGAATTGTCACTTCGCTAATGTTTGAAAAGAATGAACATGTGATAGTTGGTTTTCGGTGGAGTGTGCAATAAAAGGTTATGTCACTAAAGGATGTGCTCCAAGTATAAACATAAAAACATCGAGACATGATGCCACGAGAATCACTACACAGTAAGGAAAACATGGGGTGGTGATAGAGTCATTAGTGAGTGCATGACTTAACCCATTAGGGTTCAAATCTTACTACACATAAATATTACGCGTACGTAAGTAAATATCAATAGGATTTAGTGTGATCATAAATATACAGCCAGTTTTTATCTCTTTGAGCGTGTGTGAAGAGACGCACTCGTGGAAGTGTGAGCGTGGTGTTGCATGCGCAGTGGTGTGTGTCACGTTTCACGTATAATGGTGTGTACGCCGTGTAACCGAAATAATGATAATAAGAAAAGAAAGAATCACAGCACAATAAAAGTCTCGAGCTGTAACCACACTATGTCGACAAGGGATTGGACAAAAACTACTGTGACCGAACACCACCCGGGCTGGGGACGAAAAAATAATGTGATTAGATGGGAGCGAACAAAATCAAAGAGCCGTTGGTGCTTTTGCTCCGCTAATAATGCAAAATTGCAATTTGCAACCCCACCATGCCATTTGCATTGCCCCTCGCCTGTGGCTGCCTGCGCCTTGTCCAGCTGATCGCCTGGCCGTGCCACCGTGCCGGGTCCCCATCGCCAACTCGCGCCCAATCCCGGCTTGACACGTCACCCCTGGAGGCGATAGTGCCCGCCACGTCCTCTTCCTCTCCTCCTTCCCCCCGGGATCTCGAACCTTCTTTCCCCCGCACGCACCCTCCAACCTCACTGACCCCCCGGCCCCACCCTCCACTGTCCCCACCTCGTCAGTCACCGCGAGGCCACGTGCCACCACGGGGTGAGTGTGACTTCTGACAGGTGAGGCCACCTGCCGCTGGGCCCACTGGTCAGTGGGTGACGGCGCCAGCTACTAGTGGAGGAGCCTCTGGATCCAAGCATTTTTTTTTTTTTGTATTTCCGGAGCCCCTCTTTAGTCTTTACTTGCGTGAAGAAAATTTCTCCTGCTCCTCCTCTTCTTTTTTATTTTTTCTTTTTATTTTTCGTCCTCCTTTCGCTTTGGCTAATTGGCTTTCGGTTCGTGCTCGTGTTCGTGCGTTGATGCGCTTGCGCGAGAGCGTATAAATCCTCGCGGATTTTCGGATTTGGAGGGATTCTTCTCCGCTTCCCCTGCCCTCAAATCGCACCCCGGATTTACTCCCCCAATTCCTCGCTCTGCTCTGCTGCTGGATTAGTGTTTCTTGGCGGGATTTGGTGAGCGATTGATTCGATTCGATTGGATTCGATTCGATTTGATCCGCCGGAGGGGAGGGGGGGAGCTCGCCGCGGAGTTCGTCGCCATTTCGATCCGTACGGCGGCGTCGGGGTCGGCGTCGTCCTTGGATGATTCCGATCGATCCAGGGGCAAGGCCGCCAAGATTTCGTCGGGCGGAGGCGGGGATCGCGGCGGGAGGGGTGGATCCATGGCGACGGGGGAGAAGGCGCCGCGGGCTTTCTCGATGGAGGAGCTCCCCGGCCACCTCATCGGGGAGGTCCTGACCTCCGGCCGCCTCGCCGCCGGGGACCTCGCGCGGCTCGAGGCCACGTGCCGCGCGCTCCGTCCGCTCGCCGAGCACGCCGCCTCCAGGCTCTGCGCCGCGCGGGCGGCGTTCGCGGCCATGGGCCCCGCCGCGCGCGGGGAGCTCCTGGAGCGGTGCGGCGGCAGCTGGAAGAAGGTGCTCAGGTTCCTGCAGTCCGTCGAGCAGTCCTCCGGCACCGTCCACACCTCCTCCGGCAACGTGAGGATTTCTTTGCTTCGCATCTGAATTCTGAGATACTAGTAAATGCAACCTTAGTTTGACTTTGTGTGGTGTAGGATAGCCTGGTAGAGATGATTGTGCTTGCCTCACACCTTTGCCCGTTTTAGGGATCCATGTTTGATCATGCATGCATGACTTTGTGAATTCAGAAACTTCGTGATAGGAATCGGATATCCACATTTGGATTACACTAGGGACAATGCGTTTGTAGTCTATTGTGAGCTTTTTCTTTTTTTTTTTTGCTTGTTATAGAATTAAGAGAGGTTGACCAGCTCATTCCTGATGAACAAAATTACTAACAATTCTATGATTTATTGATTTGTAAGTTGGCATGCTTCTGAATGAGGAGGATATGTGGACATTGGAAATGATTTATAATAAACATATGGTACCTTGTGTTTTTTCATTTTCTTTTAGATACGACACACTTGGCTGAATGGGAATATGTTGCTGATGCCTCAGTTGCTTTGAATCCATCATATCTTAGTTGTTTTTTTTACACTGATTGAATTTCAAGTCAGACATTTTAAAAATATATGGCGCATAATTATTTGGCGTGCCTACTGCATCAGATTGTTCTGGAGGGTGCCTAATTTACTTTTATTCTAGATTTTTTTTCTTTTATTAACATCCTAGCTCATCTGCTCTACCAGTTTGAGAGTATGCTCTATGTTGGACATGTTACTTATTGCCATTCTGCTATGCTTGCCAATATGAAGACCAAATGATCAACAAAAGTTGCATTGTTGCACTTGGGAATAGTTTCCCTCATGAACAATTCTATCTTTAATATGAAACTGGAAAGTTAGATTTTCTTTTTAATGTTAGAAGACATTTCCAACCTGGTTTCTTATATATGTGAACATGCTGTATGTTTCCAGATGCAAGTAGCGACAGGAAGATATCACACACTTTTGGTCCATGACTCTTCTGTCTATTCTTGTGGATCCAGTTTGTGTGGGGTGCTAGGTCATGGCCCAGATACAACCCAGTGTGCGGCATTCAGCAGGGTTCCCTTCCCATCACTTTCTCGTGTTGTCAACATCTCTGCCTCTCACAACCATGCAGCTTTTGTCACAGAGTTAGGGGAGGTAATTGATGCTCATCTTAAACGCTGTATATTGTCAATTGTAATATTTCTAATACTTTGAACGCTGTGAATTTTGTTCAAATAGGTCTTCACTTGTGGAGATAATTCATCATTATGCTGTGGTCACGGTGAGGTGGGGCGAACTATATTTCGACCAACCGAAATAAAGGCCCTAAAAGGAATTTCTTGCAAACAGGTGGACCCAATCATCTTTATTATCCTTTTATGTTCCATATCTCCTACAATGGAATAAATGCCTCTTTCAATTATTATATTTCATTTTGTAAAAACAGAACAATGCTCTAGTTATTTGATGCAACAGGAACGATGTTTTAGTTTTGTGGTCAAATTTATTTATTTGTTGATATAAAATGGAGGGAAGACCCTACTTTTTGTAACTAAATTTGTTAATAGACAATGAGGCTGTTATAGCCTTATAGGTAGTTGTTTCATATGTCTGGTCTAGTCAAGTCTGCAAAACTCTTCCTCTTTTTCTTAATTCTATCTATTCCCCTTTTTGCAGGTTGCCACTGGTTTAAGTTTTACTGTCATTCTTACAACGGATGGGCAAGTATATACATGTGGAAGTAACACACATGGCCAGCTTGGTCATGGTGACACAATAGACAGGGCTACTCCAAAGATCGTTGAATTATTTGAAGGCCTTGCTCCGGTAGTGCAGGTTGCTGCTGGTGCCAGCTATACATTTGCTGTAACGGATGATGGAACAGTTTATTCCTTTGGCTCTTGTACCAACTTCTGCCTTGGACATGGAGATCAGCATGATGAACTTCGTCCACGTGCAATCCAGTCATTCAAGAGGAGGAATATTCATGTGGTTCGCGTGTCTGCTGGTGATGAGCATGCTGTAGCTCTTGATGCACTGGGTTATGTAAGTATACACTGTTCAAGGAACTATCTGTTGTATGTTTTGATTGTTATGTATCTTCAGACAGAAGTTAAGGTTTGAAATTTTCAGGTTTATACATGGGGCAGAGGTTACTGTGGAGCATTAGGCCATGGTGATGAGAATGACAAAACTAGCCCAGAATTGATCAGCAGTTTGAAGAGTCAAGTTGCTGTGCAGGTGTGTTCCATATGTTTGCACCATTTTCCTTCTTCATTAAGCATCGAAGAATAAACCTGGTTTAAACTATCATCAATCATGTAGATTAGGCTGAGGTAATATACTTTATGATAGCAAGAAATAGGGCATTGCTATGGTTTTCGTATTTAAAACAAAAGTTATGCATTGCTACATGCTAATATGATATAGGAGTTTCTTGTTCTAATAACAATCATATCTTGAAACAGAACTAGTAGTAGTTTCATGTATAAAGGCTTAAGTATGTTCCTTTAATTTTGACAGGTCTGTGCAAGGAAAAGAAAGACATTTGTTCTTACTGATGAGGGCTCAGTTTTTGCATTCGGATGGATGGGCTTTGGGAGTTTAGGGTTTCCTGACCGAGGATCATCCGACAAAGTAATGAGGCCTCGAGTCCTCGATAGTCTGCGTGATCACTATGTTTCACAAATTAGCACTGGCCTGTACCACACTGTTGCAGTGACAAACAGAGGCATTGTATTTGGGTTTGGGGACAACGAGCGCGCACAACTTGGGCAGGAGTACATTCGTGGGTGCTTAAAACCTACAGAAATAATGTTCCAGAAGAGTATGGAAGAAATAGTAATTGCGGCACCCAGCGGGTAAATTCAACTCCAAGATACAATTTTAGTCCCAATGATATGCATATTGTTTCCATCCCAGGTTTCTTCTCTGCAAGTGTATTTTTATACTAGCTTTCAGTGATTTGTGAGTATATGGTAAACGGGAGAAGATCAAAGTTGGAGGACAGTGTTGTAGCTAAAGGAGCATATAGTGAGGTAATTTGGTGGTGTATTAAATAATTTAACTCGGCCATTTTCTCATGTATAAAAATTATTGGTGTGATTAGAGTGACAAACTATTTCTTTCCCTTGGCTCAGTTAGTTCAATCAAGTGTTGAACTGTTGGCTCTAGCACATTATCCTTCCTAGTTCATGATGGCTTAACTTTCCAAGTTTCTCTTCTTCTTGAATACTAGCGAAATACCCATGCTTTGCTATCGGTAAAATGCCTATGTTTATTTAAATATATGTTATTTACTTGATTCAAACAAACACATGACTATCGCATGATATAAAAAATATCAGGGATTAATCTGTAGAACGTGCAAAAGTGATTGGTGGTGGGCTATTATGTTGCATAGATTCTCAAGCACTATTTTCTTTGATAACAGTGAGTTTACCCTTCTATATCCTTAAGAAGAGAATTTACTTATGTGTCAAGATGGAACAAAATTTTCCCGGTCAACCAGGATATGCACATAAAAAAAACAGCAGTGTGATTATTGTCTGTGGTCTTTGATGCGTTGGTGTCATTGATTGGTGGTATGCACGTGACATATGTACAAGAGGCGATTGCGGATAATGAACCACCACATGACATGACATGGGTGACATGCTTTCTGTGTTTGTTTCTTTTAGACGGCAACGCTTTCCAGGTACAGTTATTAAAAAACGATGTTGTGGTTGGCACCAGCCACTTGGTAACCACAAGCAATACCACCTTCAGTTTCTTCATCACCTGTACAGCGAACGAACGGTAGGTAAGCCCAACGTTTGTAGAATGAAATGCTTCGAAGGTTTTTCTTTCTTTAATTTGATGATGAAGCTTTGCATTTGAGATGTGGGTGTATCTGAAGCAGCTGTGATCCCAAGCAAAAATGACAGCGGCAGCCGGCAGCGATTGTGAACTTTTTTTAATTATAATTTCCACAAAATTACATATGCTTTGGTCAAATTATTACAAAATTATAGATTTAATGTGATGTATCACAAAACTACAGATTGAACACTAAATTTATCACAAAACTACATGTTTAATAATAAAATTATCACAAAACTATATATTTTTGAGTTCAAATCATTAACAATAATGTTATGTTAGAGTTAAAGGTGTCCAAGTTTTATGGTAACTTTGTAACTAAATTTATAGTTTTATGATATTTAAATTCTATAATATGGTGATAACTTTGTTACTAAATGCATAGTTTTGTGATATTCCATTCTGTAGTTCTATAATAATTTTAGTGTTAAATCTATAGTTTTGTGATACATCATGTTAAATATATAGTTTGTTTGATAATTTATTCAAAATACATGTAGTTTTGTGAAATTTTCTCTTTTTTTTTGCTTTTTCTGAAACAAAAATAATAAACCTTGTTCGTTTTTGCTTAAAGAAAAAGAGAAACAAATTCTAACACATGACTGCAATACGGACGTACGGTCAATGTCCAGTCGGCCCCTTTTAACTGGGATGGAGGTCCATCCGTGTCCTTCCTTTAGATGGACCGAAATCTCAGCCCACCACTTTATGGGCCCAAATTTGGCCTATAATTGTACTCCCTCCATTTCATATTAGGGACTATTTTCACTTTTTCCTAAAAGTTTGACCGACTTTATAGAAAAATATAATAGTATTTTCAGCACAAAAAAAAATATTATGAAAAATAAAAGAAATATAGATTTTGTCAAATTTTCTATAAACTTAACCAAACCAAAAAAATAAGTTTGAAAAAAAAAATCAAAGCCGACATATGGGCCCATCCAATTGAGGCCCCAAATGCGCATATCCGGCCCAGCCTCTCTTCACTCTCCTCTCATCCTCTCTCGGCGGAGAGGGGGAAGCGAAAACCTCGCCGTCGCAGCCACCGATCGCCGCCTCGCGCCGTACGACCGGCCGCCTCCCTCCCTCCCTCTCCCCGTCTGCGCTTGGCCGCGCCCCTCGCATTGCCTCTTCGTCGTCTCTCCTGGTAAGGGCCTCACCCACCGATCCTCCATTGATTATTCCTTCTAGGTAACCACCCCTTTCTCCTCTTCGTGACTTCGTGTGGTGATGATGAACTGATGATGATGATGATGGTGCACCTTTTCTACGCTAGTTCATTCTAGATGTGTGATTCTTGGCTGGGATTGGTTAGAGAATTTTCGTATGCGATCTGCTGATGATGATTCAGACGCCATGGGGGCTGGGCTGTGAAGGGTTTGTTTTAGTTTTCTTGTCGTTGTGGCCATAATCAAGAACCTGTCCGTTCTTCGATGGATCTTGCAAGAAAGAAATGCTACCGGGTGAAATTTGTGACGCAGAGTTGTTCATGTAGGGTTAGACTTCCCCTTTTTGTTTAACTCCGTTCCTGATTCTCATGCATTTGCCATCTGCATGCCACTCAGGTTACCGTCGAAATTGCTCAGTGATGTGACAACTGATTTAGAAAATTCCTTATGTACACATGAGTTTTTGCTTAATCCCTCACGTGCCTTTAAATTTTGCCTCATCCTCTGTATGTCCCTGAGTTTTTATTTTGATCCCTTCTATACCCATGCTGTGAGTTGACTGTGAATTGACCGTTAGAATTGTCCCAAAATGACTATATTGCCCTTCGCTTGTACTTCATGCTTTCTAATTTAAAAACATAAGTCTTGTTAATAAAAAAAGCTTAACCTAAAAATAAAAAAGGGACATGATTATTAACATTGGATTTCGAAAACAAAATTAATTTTTCAAACATTTTTTTAAAGATAATGAAATCCAAAAAATGTTTTATTCGGAATTCGAAAAACCAAAACTGTTTTTTATTTAAATTTCAGCGAAAATTTTCAATAAATTTCATCAAATCTGATTTGAAACCTATTTAAAAATCTATGTTTTAGATTAAGTAATTATGGCATGTTTGGTTTTATAAACGAATCAACTTTTACCTTGAGAGCCATGTTTTTTAAATCAACTACTCTGTACTAAGCAATAAGTAAGACACAAGGGTAATGTAGACATTTTTGGAAAAATCTAACAGTCAATTGACAGTCAACTCACAGAATGGGTATATCAGGGATAAAAATGAAAACTCAAGGGCGCGTAGGGGATAAGACAAAATTTAGGGGCACAGAAGAAATTGGGCGAAAATTCATGGGTACATAAGGGATTTTCTCATATGTATTTGATGTGATACCCCAAACATGTGCTGTGCCACTTGATCCTTGGTCTGATGGGTTCATCTCAACAGCAGAAACTGTGCTATGCTTACCGATCCAGTGGTTCCATACTTGCAGCTGTGCACAAGTTTGATCTCTGCAGCTGATAGTTGATAATGATTCCTTACCAGATGGTTTATACACACTTTAACTGACAATTAGAGTTGCTTTCAGAGAAGGACCCACGAATCGGCGTGTTAAGTTCGGTTAAAAAAATTTTCCAGTCTTGTTTCTCTGAATGCTGGCTAGTCATCAGTACTTTACTCTGTCCTCAATCAACTTCACTGTACTATATTTTGTGATTTCTATTATTTATTTTTCCTCCGAGGCTGGCGATGGAATGCATACCCATCTAAGTTTGCTGCTTTCTGGTAATGACAGGGCATTTTCAAAGTAATGGGTAGCTCAAAGAAGGCCAAGGTGAAGTCTAGACGTGCCGCGAAGTCAGACAGATTGAGCAGTCTACCTCTAGAGATAAAAGCCGATATCCTCTCTCGTCTGAATGTTCAAGATGCTGTCAGAACTAACATCCTGTCAAGCGCTTGGAGGAGCACATGGACTACTATTCCAGAGATGTTGCTGTGTGATTGCACCTACACTTCCTGTCAAGGTTCAGTAACAAGTGCACCACCCAAGTTTATTACATTGGTCGATATGGCGTTATCACTCGACAGGGGACCTCTGCATGGGATTACAATTTTAGGGAGCAAAAATTACCACGACGTATTTGGTAGGTGGATGCACAAGCTGTCAATGAAGTCACCAAATTCAGTTACAATCAAATTGACCTCTGCGTCAAGGTATAGGATACCATCATGCTTCTTTTCCATCAGTGATTTGGAGCATCTGGACATAAAGAACTGCATCATCAGTTTGCCCCAAATGTTCAAAGGTTTTGAGTGGTTAACTACTTTGGACCTGGAAAATTTCTCCTCCACAGACAGTGACATTGATAATCTGATTTCCTGCTGCCCTGAGTTGTCTGTGCTGGTTTTGAAATCCTTTGAAGGCATCAGCTGTCTGAACATTCGAGCTCCTGAACTTGAAATTCTAGAGGTTGATGGGAAGTTTGAAGACTTCCATTTGGATGCCCCTAATCTGGAGACTGCAAATGTCACTCTGCACAAAGCTCAAGAATACCAATCTGTTCCAGTTGTGCATGGTGGGAAAAGTTACCTCAAGCAGGCATTGGGAAGCCTAAGTGACATCGAAAAACTTGTCATCAACGGCTATTTCTTGACGGTGATTCATTGTTATTTTCAGCATTATGATGATGTTGTCCTGATTATGCTGTGTTGGTATTTCTCATCATTCATTTTTCTGGTTGCAGTATCTATCAAAAGGGTGCATAATGACGAAGATCCCTGCTGTGTTTGATCACCTCGAGATGATGTTATTAGAGATATGCTTCTGGGACCAAAGGGAAATCCTGACCGGCCGTGTCATTGTTTCAGAATGCTCCTATCCTCAAAAAACTTGAGCTATGGGTATGCCTTTTATATATTCGTCAATCTCTATCCTTATCTCCTTGAATGACTGAAATTTTGGTACTATTTACATTTGATACGTTGATTAAAAATTGATTGTGCAGAGTTTCCCATGGGATAATGATTTTGGGCCAATGAGCTTGTGGGATCAAGATCAGACGAGCATTGCAGATCTAACCCTTCAAATGGACCACCTCGTAACTGTTAGCGTGAATGACTTCCTGGGTTTGGACTACGAAGTTGATTTTGTAGGAAAGCTACTGAGCTGGGCACCGGTTTTAGAGGAAGTGAAGATAAATGTGGATTGCACTAGGGCTTTTTCATTGGGCAGTAAAGTTCTTAAGAAGCTATTGGCTCTGCCGAGGGTGTCTGACAAGGCCAAGATCATTGTTACCTGATGCAGAGGAGGTTGATGTCTTTTGCTGTGGACATTGATATGCATGGGCAGGTTTGTCAATGCAGTGTTGCACGACAGCCATGTAAAATACATTCATGAAGTGATTTTGCTATCGACAATTTCTGTATTTAGCGACTGGAATTACCTTTCAGTTATGTGGCTGGACACACTAATGCCTATGCTTTCATAGTTTCGTATGTATGTAAAGTTGCACTATGGGAGTGCCTACCGGCAGTTTGTTATACAGGTACTGGGGAAGAATGCATCACACTTTTATATTTCAAACTTTATGGTAAGATACCATCCGAAATCTGATAAAATCTAATTTCTATAGTGTATTCATGTCTGTTGAAATTATTTATGCCAGTGTTCTACTAGTACATCTGATGCAAGTATTGTGGTCAGTACATCCATGGAGCACATTTGATGTGCCGATCTTGGGTGCTCTATGCATGGTTCATCAATCAACCGATCCTGGGTACTCTATGGTTCATTAGTCGAGACTCAAGAATGATTAGCAGATGTCCTAGCTAGTGCTAGCTGAACCAATCTTTGAGCAGGAGTTGTGGTTTTATGGATGCCGATGCCACTATGCCAGAGAACAGAGATCAAATCACCGCGCAAGTGAATAAAGGGCGGCTAAACTGGCAGCATGGACCCTTTTGTGTGTTACAAAATATCTCTGGTTTTATAGAATTCTCAAGCGATGCAGATTTCTGCAGTAAAAAACCCTATGGCCTAGGAACCATGTTAACTGCAATAGCACAGGTATAACTAGGGTTTTGGTCTGGAGTTTGAATGCCATTCTCTGTGTCAGCTTCAGCTTTATATTTCTAGCCAATAAATAAATCCGGGCACATTTTTGTAAAAGAAAAATTGTAGCAAATCTTACTATAAATACACTCCACTGGTTGATGTCTCTTTCATGTTCCTTTCTAAAAGGAACCCATGTATCCAGCTAAAAACCAACCATTCGTAAACCCTTTAGGTTTGGGAGGCTTGGGGAATTGAACTTACATTTTTTGCTCGTTGGCTGCTAAGTTTGGTGCTATTTCTTTTTGCTGATTTGCTTTGTCCATAATAGGGTGTCACTTGTGTCGATGAGAAGAGCACCGTAATACCAGATAGGCAGATACAATGCATACAAGTCCCATGGTTTGTAGGAGCGCTGCCATATTGTGGCTAAGGTACTTGTTGTAAAGGGGTTAGATATGTTTGTTCTTCATATGATGTCTCTTAAAAATGATAGCATCTCTTTTTCCAAATCTAGAATATCACTTTAGCAATCTTCTTTCCCTTTCTTTCAGCTTTTAATGGCCCTACAAAACGTATAGTAAGAGTCCAAAAATTATAATTTGTGAGAGCTAAATTTGGTACCTACCAAGTCTTAGTATCTCTCATATTATAATTAGGACAAAATTTGCTATAGAACACTTACAATTTATGATCTTTATTGCTGAACACCTTAAAAAAAAATATGACATGGCTATAGGACATGTTCCTAGTAATCTACTGGGGGATACCATAACAATTAGAGTAAATTGCACCCACGGTACAACAACTTGGCAAGTGGGTGCGATGTAGTGTAAGAACTTGAGAATTGAACGTCTGAGTGTAACAACTTGACAAGTGGGTGCGTTCTAATACAAGAACTTGACAATTTAGTATTTTGGTGGATCAATTTGGCTAAGCATATTCTAGGTGAGGTTTTCCCGATGTCAATATGCCAATACATAGCCTTATAATATTGAATTTAATCTTTGAGAATTATATTGCACATACAATTTACATTCAGTAACGTTTAAGAATTTTTTGTTTTCTTCAACTCCTCAAATATCAACCGAAATATAATAATTTCTACATCCAGTTTAATTGACTTTCAGTTATTAGTTATTAAGATAAAAATATAAATATGTTTATACAAATCCACGCTAGTATATTGTCAAAATAAGTACTTAAAAATTTGAATTTATATAAAAAATGTTCCAAATAATTAAGTTGTCACACAACTTCTTAATTTATTGTATCAAAATCGTACCTACCTTGCAAATTGTTGCATTTATACGATCACTTATAAAGTTCTTATACTAAATTGCACCTTCTTGCCAAGTTGTTGCACTAGAACGCTCATTTTTTAAATTATTACACCAAATTGCACCTACCTGCCAAGTTATTGTACCGTGGGTGCAATTTACTCATAACAATTATTTTATCATTTTCGAGCCAAATCGAGAGGACAAACATTTGGAAGACAACTTTTCCCTTAGGCCAACATCTTGTAATGGCCATCGCTATGGACATTGTTGCCGCAGCCTACAATTTCTAGGTGTTGGAGAGGGGATCGATTGGGGAGGGAAAGTAGGGGCCTAGCTGTGTTACAACCTGCTAGTCCGAGGGGCAAAATCATCTTTTACACGTGACGTCTCTCTTCATTTGACTCGAAAATAAAAAAATAATTGTTGCCGTGTTCCCCCTCAACAAATTACTATATATTTTTGGGTGTCCTACCCGCCGTGTCATATTTTTGAGGTATCCAACAACAAAGACATACTACAAATTTTGAGTATCCTATAGAAAATTTATAATTAGTGTAAAGTTAAATGATAGGATGTTTAATTTCCGCATCAAACATTAAACATCGTATCCATTAACTTTACACTAATTATATAGTTATATAGATAGATTGACACACACCAATCAAATCTTTACCTAAGGATGCTTAATTTCTTGGCTCTATGGTGAACTTTTGCTGATCTGGCTAATGGACAATACTAGTCACCTTTTACGAGATAATTGAGCTATCGCCACCAATTTATTACAAAAAATAATTAGTGGCAATATATTATACTATCGCAATGATATTTTTTTTGGCAAATAACTATATTTTGGTGCAACGATTTACAATCATTGTTTTATTCAATATTTTTGTTGCAGCAGGAAATGAGCTATCGCCACAAAAACATTATTATTGCAAAAAACATACTCTATCGCCACAATTTTAATTTATGTGGCAATTTGCATAGTACATGGTACTTTTCACTATTTTCTGTTGCCACGATCAACAAATTCGTTGAAATAAAAAAAATTATCATCTCATAATTTGACTTATTCTTTTCATATGGACACGGATTAGGATAAATTTTGTATGAAATTTAGAGCTCTACAACTTGACTTTTTCATTTGAAATATTTTAAATACTCAAATTCATGATTCAAATCTCAGACAGACAGGCTCAAATGGAATGATATGCATTTTTAAACAAAAGTGATGCGTAGATGAGTTGGTAATAGATTGCGCGCGTGAGGGAGAGATCTTGGGTTCAAATCCTAGCCATGATAAGATATCAAAAGAAAATAGTTAGGATGATAAATTAATATTAAAATATTTAGTTTGGTATGTAGAACTAATGCCATACATGGAGTGGTGGTAATAGTTATCTATTGCAACGAAGTGAAGTGTTGCAATATATTCTTTTGCCACATCCATTTTATGGCAATATCAAAATTTGTTACAACTAAATACAAATTGTTGCAATAACCTATTACCACGGCTAGCAACGATTTTAAGATTGTGGCAACATGTACCTATTGCCACAATTTTAGCATTGATGCTACGATTTTTTTCGTGGCGATAAATTATTTTTCTAGTAGTTATATCGTCATTAATAAGGCCGGTCACCATTCATCCTCCAAGTTCAGACCTTTGCGGTATATATTGCCATATGATTATTCAGATGTGCATGATATAAATAGGGACAAGAATAGTGAATTCTGGCACTCACCCATGGCCTGTGAAGTAAACGGAAAAACGTACGTACAGAAACTGTAAGCTACATCGCCTCCAAAACCACTATATATAAATCCAGGGCAATGTTGAAATGTAAATACTACTACTGAAATTACGAATTCTCTACCTCTCAATGAATCGTTTTCATAACCTCCACATGCAATAACCAATATTAAGATCAGCGGATTACTGTTGCAGTGTTGTTACGCTATATGCATGTGAGGTATCAGGAATGGGACGCTCCAACTCATCGAGTTAAGCATTTTCTTTTTATTGGCGTATACATGCATAGAGAGAACGAGAATATTTATCACCGATGCTGGAGCAACTTGTCAGCTTGATCCAAGTTTAACTCGCGGTGGGTATACGTGCATTACGCAGATAACAATCCACAACTCACAAGACCATTGCAACAATGACAAGCAACTCTACCTGCTATTTGGTATTCCATTGCATATTCTGGCGTTAACCCAAGGCTTAGTTGGGCTACTATGGATGGATTCACATAGGGAGATCCATCCAGGGGGATGGGGTTGATCCCTATACTCTCACCCAATCCCCCCACAAGTCTCCCTGCTAATTAAGCAAGTTATTTTTGGCTAAGCAAATCACTGGCTTAGATTTGTACTTACAATTTATCAAAGTAATACCATTAAAAAATTTAATGTAAAGAATAAAAAATCACAAAACGAATGAAATATTGTTTTTAAAAGCAGAAACCATGAAAATGACGATAGAAATTCAACAAACACTCCCAAAATATGGCCCAAAATCTGAAAAAAAAATCCAAAATATTCACAAGCAATTAGTATCTTGTTGTTCATGAAAGCTATAGATTCAAGATTACAACAAAGTACTCCGAAGGTCAAATCATCATATGTAACACATATATCTCACACGAATCATATAATCCTATATAGTTCATCCTCACTTAGTGTAGCTAATAGCAATTTCTTGCTTTGAGGTGCAGCCGTATCATTCGAATTGTTTTAACCGTTAGATTAGACTCTCTATTCACTATCGGTCATTAGACGGACTGCTGCCATCGATTTCTTCAACCTAACAAATTGTGACCTGTCTTTATCAGTTCCTCTACAGGTGCCGCTGCTTGATGTGTTTAGTAATGGCAAAATAATCAAGGAGTCAAGAAGTAAAACACTACTCCACTAATGCTGCACACTAATAGGTATGCACATAATACCGCACTACAATTTTCCTCAAAAGGAGCTCAGAAGTCACCGTCCAGCCCATAAAAACAAATTGATCACACCACATGTTCAGTTGCAGTCTCTTTTGTTCTAGGAGATATGCCAATATACGATTGATTTGAAGGAATCATTTTTTCCATCCGCCAATTTGTTTCTACCAGTTAGAGCTTCCCCTATGTCCAGTGCAAGGCATGCAAAAGGTATCTTCCAATATTATCCGAGTCTCTCTAATATGCATAACATTGTGTTAGTTCTCTCTGTTTTTTTTTTCTATTTCAGGTTGCCATGCAGATATTAGATTGTTGTTTTGTTTCCATCGCTACTATGCAGCTAAGTTTGTTTAATCACCTCGATACTGATCACTGTCATTGTGAGACCTTATGAAATATTTGACCATCTGTTAACAATGAAATTTGGTAAGCCTCGAAGTCATTATCGGTCTAGAGTCAGTATCGGCTTCAGAGTCCTGGAATCCGCCGATGGGAATTATCAAGTTGCCGATAGTCGGATTTCTGCTATATTCAGTTAAGGAAATTAATCAATTAAAGGAAGATTATCTAGAAGAGACCAAGTTCAAGGAGGATGCAACATGACAATTTATCTATTAATTAGAAAGAGTTTGTTAGTTTCTAGTGTCTGATAAGGACTTTATGTTTTTCTTTTATCTTTAGAAAAGTTTCTTTCTTATCTAAAAAGGACTAGTATCTACCCATGGGTATAAATATGTACACCCGGGGGTCATTCTAATTTATCTCAACGATCAATACAAATTCGACGCATTGCCACCCTTTTTGACTTTTCTACTTTTTTGACGAGTTTATATTTGTCATGCATGGCTATTTTCATCGGCGGGGCTAGGGCTTCGACTCTCTGATCTTGTCAATATAAGCACCTATCTATCATATATCTTAGTTAATCTAGTTTGGTAGTTCAATTTACTTGTATCGGCTAATATTCGTTTTAGGGTTTTTGCCGGTATCGGCTGAATTGCTTTACCAGATTAGATTAGCTAAGGTATCTACCACCCTAAAAATCAATCAAGGGCTTGATTGTCTAGATATTATGTTTCTTTTTATACTTTGCGTTGCATCACCCCTAGTCGTGCTTAGAACCATAACCGCTAGCCTGCTTTTTGATTGCCAACAAGGGTTTCATTGAGGTTTCAGCCGATGAGTTATCTGGACGTTGCATCGGCTTATAAGGATTACATACAAGTTGGATTTAGCCGATCACAACAAAGGTTTCACTGTTTATCTAATCGTTTGGATTTAATGACATCGGACTTCCAGCTGATGTATGTTTTAACCTTCGGATTAGTGCTTATTCTATCATATTGTTAGCCAATTGATTTCTACTGGATTATATTATTGTTGTATTGCATGATCATCAGCCGATTGTATTTATATCGTTATCTACATTGGACATATAACCGATGGCTCAAAATCTTATCGCTATTGGCTGGTATCGGCATCAGTTGGAATTACTCCATCGGTTTGTCAGCCGATCGGCTCATTGATTTGTTATTTGTATATCTTGTCAGTTGCAGGATCAAACTGACTAGCACGCCCGCATCTCATCAACCTTTGGGCCTGTATTGGAACTAAGAAGATCTCCTAGGCCGTTGTGTTCGTCGACTTAGTTCGTGCTAACACAGTTCCGGTACCATCGGCCGAGCGCGGATTTTTCGTCACACCATCCAACAATCCATGTAAGTTAAAAGATATTTTAATTTTACACCGTAGCTATTTTAATGAATTTGGTGGTCTTTCTACAATTTAATTATTCACTGGACTACCTTGCAAAGTATAGGTTTTTTTTTCCATTTGAAGTATATGATTTGAGTTCTTTTATGTAGTGATTGATTGTAATGCATAACGAGTATCGATCGAGATTTCAATGTATTTGGCATATAAAATATGTTCATCAAGGAGTAATCACCAACAACATAAACCAAGATTTCTTTTTGATTCATGGTGATTGTTTATAGTTTACATCAATTGTAGAAGCTAAATTTTATTCCTTTATAAAGAAATGGCTTTACATGAATTGGATTCATATGTACGTTTTTATTAAGTTGCCCTTTTGTTGTGATTGTACAGTCCTGTAAACTTATATTGTGATTCCTTTGTTCTACCACAATGATTCAAATATCCCACGCCAATGCGCAGGGTATCATCTACTAAAAAACAAGAATGCTACATGTAATCACAATATTTATGCAAATACCACATCCAAAATCACATAATAATAATTTCTTAGAAAATCACACTATTGTTGAACTTATTGGTAGGTTGCAGCCTCTAGCCCACTAACCACCAAATTTGATACTAAATACTTTGGTAAGAGGCTTTATTGTCACTTGCAAAGAAATGACTTCCAAATTAATGCTACCTTTATCTTCTCAATAATTGCCTCAATCTCCTCCGTGAGTGACTGTTTCAAAATGATTGAGGCCTTCTCAACTAGCTCCTTCACCTCCATCAGCCCCAAATCTTTGAATGTTATGATCTCCTTGAAATTTCCAAGAGACAATGTCAGTGTCCTACTGCTACATATGATACAAGTCTAGTGGTTCAGTACTTCTCCCTGGGGCACATTTGAATGTACAGTTCAAGGGTATTCATTGTATCATTAATTAGTCAAAAGACCGAAGAATGATTAAAACATGCTTCATCACATATACATTTAATCTGAATGAACCTCAAGGACAAGAATTGTGGCTACTAGTACTGTTGAGTTCGATGTTCAATCTTTGGGCAGCATTCTTTTGATGTTGATGCCATTGCCACAGAACAGAGATCAAATCACCATGCCAGCGACCAAGGCTCATCTGCATGGATCTTTTATGTGTTACAAATGTCTTTGGTTTTATAGAGAGTTCACAGCCTTAGGCAAGGGATGCTGATTTCTGCAGTAAATTAAAATCCATGGGTTTGTCCTCGAAAACCTATATATCGAACTGAAAACGGAGCAACCATTCATAAAACCCTTTTTGGGTTTGGGAGGCTTGGGGAAGTGAGGTGCTACTATCTTGCATTTCTTGCTCAGCTGCTGCGAAGATTTCAGCTGCATCATTTGCTCAGCTGGTGTGAAGATTCCTGCTCACTCGCTTTGTCCACAATAGGGCATCACTATCGGCAATGACAAGAGTAGTGGAAAAAATAGAAGCAGTACATGAAAGCTTCTACAGTGACCGTATCGAACGCCATAGATGATCATGAATCAGCAGTAGATGATATCAGATGATCTATCTCCTGGCTTGTAGTTGTATGAACGCTGGATTTGAGGTGAATTACTAGTCTGTGTTGCTGATCGAGTTTTGAACGTGCGCCTAACTAGTTTGTCAATAATCTGAAATCGAGTATTTCATCAATAATCTGGATCATATAAACATACAGATCATGAAGTGATTTTTGCTATCGACAATTATGAATTACCAACAACTGGAATTACCTTTCGGTTATGTGGTAGATACTAATATGTTATTTCCATATGTAAGTATAGTTGCATTATGGGAGTGACTTCCGGTGCTTTGTTATACCAGTACTAGGGGAACGCACCACACTTTTCAAATTTTTTTTTTTGCGGGGAACACACTTTTCAAAATTTATGGTAAGATACCATCCGAAATCTAATTGAATATAATTTCTATAGCATATCCGTGTCTCGGGTGAAATTATTTAATGCCATGATGCAAGTTTTGTGGTCAGTACATCCGTGGATGTGCAGTTCTTGGGTACTCCATGCATGGTTCGTCAGTCAGTACTCAAGAGAGTGATTAGAAAATGCTTGATCACACGCCTATGCTATATATACTCTGAATGGACCTCGAGGACAACATTGTTGTGGCTAGTTTTGTTCATCCCGTCCCGTCTAATGAAGATGAAGATTAAGGGATGCCACACAAAACGAGAAATTATTTGAGATTTAATTATTTCAAACATGAAAAGTGAATTTATTTGATATTTTCAAGGAACTTTTATATAGAAAGTTTTCACACGAAATATACCATTTAACACTTTGAAAAGTGTGCTAACAAAAACCTAGGTAAAATCTGTATCTTAATATGTCCTCCTACTGCTAGCTGAACCAATCTTTGAGCAGGATTTGTTGTTTTATTGATGTTAATGCCACTATGCCAGAGAAATAATAATAAAAAAAATCAAATCACCATGCAAGTGAACAAATGGCTGAATCTGCAGCATGGACCTTGAGGGTAATAGCAAAGGTATAAGTAGGGTTTTGGAGTTTGAATTTGAATGTGCTTCTCGGTGTCAGCTTGTGTTTCATATTACTAGGCAATAAATAAATCCTAGCACATCTTTGCAAAAGGAAAACTATAGCAAACCCCTACCCCCCCCTCTTTTTTTTTTTTTTTTGCGGGGTATAGCAAACCCCATTATAAATACGCTCCACTGGTTCATGTCTCTTGCAGGTTCCTATCCTAAAAGAATTCCATGTATGCAACCAAAAACCAATCATTCATTAACCCCTTTAGGTTTGGGAGGCTTGAGGAATTGAACTGCTACTGTATTGCATCTTTTGGCTTAGCGGCTGCTAAGTTTGGTGCATTTTTGGCTGACTTGCTTCATCCACAATAGGGTGTCGCTTTTTAGCTTTGGCCAAGGATCAAATTCACGTGAGCAGCACACTCACGGAGCAACAAACACACACAATAGCTCTCTGGGGATGAACACACAGAAGTGCACATGCACACACACAAGTTTTTTCTTGGCAACAAATGCCTTTTCTTTTCTTCACTCACTTACAAACTGATGATTACACGGCTTATGTAGCCTCGCGTACATGCACACATAGCTACTTCTTCCGTTTCACAAATTTCCCACATTCATATTTAGATTCATTAATATCAATATGAATATGAGAAATGGTAGAATGATTTACATTATGAAACGGAGGGAGTAGCTAACAGCCCGGTCGGGTCGCCCGCACGACCATGAGCCACTCACTCACACGATCTATGCGTCTCACGCGCAAGAATCGCTCCTCCGAGCTGACTAAACCACGCCACAAACATGCTCCACTAATCTTGGATGCAGCTAACTAATTCGCCACTAATCCTCTTATTCCCTAGACTTGTTCAGTTGCTAGTTATGCTGCAACACATGCATCTTCCAATCACTAGCACTAACTAACTCTACATGCAAAGCTTGGACTAACCATTGTTTACATGACACACATATGCATCTATCTAGTGGATCAACATAAACATATCACGTGCCTATCTACATGCAACTCATGCAAGACTAAAAACAATATGCAAGTTTGGATTAGTGCTAACATCGCTTTTGTCAACGACAAGAATGCTGCAAAACCAGATTCAGCTAGCATAGAAAAGCCGACATAGACAACATCCAACTCTTGAATAACAGATATCCTGGCTTGTAGGAGCGCTGCCAGATTAGGGCTGAGTTACTTGTTGTTAGAGTTAGATGTGTTTCTCTTAAAAATGATAGCATACTTTTTTTTCCAGATTTAGAATAACACTTTAGCAATCTTCTCTCTCTTTCTTTCAGCTTTTTACCATTCTTCAAAATGTACTAAGAGTCACCAAACATTATAATTTGTGAGACACCAAAATTTGGTACCTTCGATATCAAGGCCCTGTTTGGAAGATTAGCACCGGGCTAATTTTGAGAGCTAATGTTTAGTCTTGAATTGGTAGGCTAAACATTAGCCTAGAATGATATGTTTGGATCCATGGGTTAATTGAGGGCTAAAAGGTAAAGAGAGAGGAGAGAGAGAGAGATGGGGGGAGATAGGGCTGCTTTTCGATGGTCCCCATAGAAAATTAGCCCCATTATCATCCCTTAGAGGGGCTAATGTTTTGAGGGGGCTAATCACTACTACGAAAATCATCTTTCGTGACGGCCATTTTTGGTTTTTCCTGGCAGAAATTGCAGCCGCCACAAAGCAAAGGCCAGAGAAAATATCAATCTTCGCTAGCGGTTATCGGCCGCCAGCGATAATCGATTTTCGCTGGCGGCTGTGTTATACCGGCCGCCAGCGATAATCGGTTTGAGAAAAAAAAACCATATGCAGTTGGCCTCCAGCTGCCAGCAAAAACTCCATGCTGCTACCTGCATTCCCAAATCCACATCCCCAAATCTCAAATCCATAACAATTCAAATCCACATCAGATCCAACATCAAGAGAACACTACATCAATTTCTCACTTCATTCTCAACGAACAAACATCAATACATGCATATATGAAACATCAGTACAAACAAAATGGAGCAATACATGTCGTCGCCCGCCTACCATCGCTGTCGCGGCGGTCGCTGCCGCCTCCACCCTCCGGCTAGATCTGGGAGAGGGAGAGGGAGGGGAGGGGCGGAGGAGGAGGCCCTCCGGTTGCCTGTTATCGTGGTCGTCGTGGTCATCGTCACCAATTGCCATGGTCGTCGTCGTCGTGGTGGTCGCCGTGGTCGCCGTCCCTCCCGCCGCCACACATCCGTCGTCGTGGGAAGGAGGAGGGGAGAGAGGTGGGGCCGTGGGGGAGGGGAGGAGGAGGAGGCCCTCCGCCCCTCCCGCCGCCGCACATCCGCCGCCCGCGGCTGGCCTGTCGTCGTGGTCGCCATGGTCGTCGTCGTCGTCGTGGCTCGGCGGCGCCGCCTCCCCGCGGATATGGCCTCTCGTGGCCCGGCGGTGATGCCTCCTCGCGGATCCAGCCTCCCACGGCCCGGCGACGCCGCCTCCCCGCGGATCCGGCCTCCTGCGGCCCGGCGGCGGCGCTTCCCCACGGATCCGGCCTCCTGCGGCCCGGCGGCGCCGCCTCCTCGCCCGAGCCCGAGCGTCGCCGCCCGCCAGGTCCGCCTGCCGTCGCCGCGGTGAGGTGGGAGGGGAGGGGAGAGAGGTGAGGTGGGAGGGAAGGGGAGAGGCTCGGCTAGATCTGGGAGAGGTGAGGGGAAGATGATAGATAAATGCAGTGGGTGGGTGGGTGAAGGCTAGCACGCGTTTTAAATACTGCGAAAATTTTTTAGCGAAGTTTGCTTTTCGCTGGTGAATCTTTTTCATTTTGCTAGCGGATCTGTTTAGTAGCCGCCAGCAAAAATACTGATTTTCGCTGGCAGACATCGAAAAATATAGTATTTTATATGGTGGACCTCTTAATGTATCCGCCAGCGAAAATCAATTTTCGCTGGCGGCCCGTGATCCCCCACCCCCCCCCCCCCCCCCCGATTTTCTACGCTGGCGGTTTTTTCTTGTAGCCGCCATGAAAAATATTTTCCAAACGTCATGAAAAATAGTTTTTCTAGTAGTGAATTCACTTTAGCCCCAAATTAGCCCACCTGTTTAGATCCTTGGGGCTAATTCAGAGCTAAAAGGTGGAGACTAATAATTAGCCCATGAAACCAAACAGGGCCAAGTCTTGGATGTGTTTGTTTGCTTGTGTTGGGAACTAATTTCCTCCACACGGAAAACTAGATACCTTATTAGTGTATGATTAGTTAAGTATTAGCTTAAAAAACTTAAAAAAATAAATTAATATGATTTTTTACAACAACTTTTCTATAGAAACTTTTTTTTTTTACAAAAAACACACCGTTTAATAGTTTGAAAAGCGTGCGCCCGGAAAATGAGGGAGTGAAGTTGGGAAAGTTGTCCAAAGGACACAGCCTAAGGTTAAAGTTTTCTATATGATACTTAAAGTTAAAGTTTGTGGATTTTTATAAAAAAACTGGAAAGGGCTTCCTAATATTTTGTGGGTGAGTTAATCCGGTCTAATTGGGACTCGTTCATGCGTGCTGGTGTTGGTGCCACTGCTGGATGTTGTTTGTGCCTAGATGAGAGACGATGACACGCATCATGGTGGCACGATTCCCGGTCAATTCTAATCATCATTAAAAATCTGCATACTTTGGTTACAAGTGATCAATTACTGGTCAAAATAATCTAAGTTGTACCATAGCAGATGTGCGTGGAAGGCCTTACACATTTTGAATCTTGCTAGTTAGGTTAACACATTCATACAAACCCGACGATGGTAAAAAAAATTTCTATCTACATGAACTACTTTCTTTTTCTTTTTAACAAAAATAACCCTACGGAATAACAACGAAAGACCACTCAGAAAATCTAATTAGTACCACTAAGTTCATCACAGTTCAACAATATGCCACTGACTTTGTCGATATCCATAATATACTATTGTCTTTCCCTTAAACTCTACGATCTACCATCACCGTTCACAGTCTGTCGGCTACTTTTGATGTAAAGTTGTAATAGATGAATGCCATAATAATATAAAAATCACATAAGAAACCAACTGCAACTTGAAGGAAGGCCTTAGGAGGACAGGCAGCATTCATTACTGCTGCTGTCCTAGAGATACTCCCTTGGTTTTATTGAGCACACTTCTCAAACTTGCTAAAATAATATATTTTTCATTGGAATGGTCCTTTCTGCAAGTCTTTTCCTCCGTTTTCTTTTGCGACACTAGCTTTCGCTATATACACTCCCCTATAAATAAATTTGTAGTAACAGCAGGTCTAGTAAATTCCACTATAAATATATGTCTTTGTCTCTTTCCTGACCCTTGCAACTTTATATCCTCAAAGCCATTGTACCCCAATGGCCATATGTAGTACACCAAAACAAAATGATCCAGAGGAATTTTAGCCCTGGGAGGCTCGGAGAGGTGAACCGCTACATTCTTATACTTTTTGGGGACTTGTTCCGCCACAATTTGGCAATGGTCTTTTTGCAATCATGCATGGCGAGGCAGGTGGAAGTTCAGGTGCAATACCAGTTGTTGATGGGATCAAAGAACATTTCTAGCTTTTACCTCATCCAACATGTTTATCAGTAGTCTTTTATATATTAGGTTCAAGGGCGGATCTACTTGTTGAGAGGGGTGCTAGGAACCCGATCAAAAATATTTTTTAGCTGTAGTTCGTTTATTTTCAACATATGTATACCTCTCCCAATGCAAATTTAGACATCTACATCAGCTTAAATTTGATCTGTTCCTGATTAGGTTCTAGTGCTGTAGTGGCAAGATCGACGTGCTCATTTTCGGAAATGCTGCAGTTCATAATGACATTTCTTTATGGTCTATCAGAAAAGAAAAACCTCAATGTACCCAACCAAAAACCCAAGATCAGCATATATAAAACTTGTTGTTTTTTCTTCTCCTATCCTCCTCCGCGTTATTCATAAAACTTAATACGCCATCTCTATACTCCTTATACTGACGCTTCAAAGAAGTCCTATACATCCAAATTCGATCCATCGTTGAAAAATACACAAAATATTAGTTAACATCTTATAAGATAAGTACTACTAAATTAATAAGAAATGATCAGTACCATTTTACTTACTTTTATGATTTTCATGTTCTTCTTGAAAAAAATGGCAAAAATTCGCCCCCTTCAACCTCCCACCAAAATAGTGAATATTGAATAGTGGGATAACTACAGACAACAAACTGGTGGAGTATTTATAGTGTGCAAAATATATCTCAATCGGGCCAAATAAACGAGATCTCTAACAAGCGCACATTCATCTCTAACGGGCATAAATAAAAGACCGTCACCGATGTCTGTGACGGGCATTCAACTTATCTCAATCGGCCTTTATTGCTGCCCGTCACTGATGACACTCATCGCTGACATGCCTAGTAGTTGGGCCCGATTGAGATATAGGTGTAATCTCAATCGGGCCTAACTGTGAGCCCATCACCGATGAGTGCCATCGGTGAATCATCGGTGACGGGCTATAGGTTGCACCTCGATTATGTCTGGACGAGTACATCTACAACGGTGTTAATTTAGGCCCGATTGGGATGACTTTGTTCTGACAGCCCACGTTGCCCAGGCATGTGAGGGGCCGTCACAGATGAGAGGATCTGTACTAGTGATACTCATTTTCTGAAATGCTGTAGTGCAAGTAGGGTCATTTCTTAATGGTTGTCGCAAGTGATCGCTGGTGTGTAATGGCTAGCAGAAGGTAGGTTATCTTTTTATTAGCAGTTAATGAATATAGGAAAATCACAAGTGGGAGACTACACTCAGCTGATACAATTCCAGAGAACAGAAATCAAATCACCATGCAAGTTAACACTGGGCTAAATCTACAGCAAAGAGTTTTTTTATGTGTGTTTAAAAAGTCCAAGGATTTACACAGTTCACACAGCCTTAAGAAAGATGCAGATTTCAGAAGTAAAAACCTCATGGCTTATCACCATCTGAACTGTAATCATAAAGGTATAATTAGGAAGATTTTTTTACCGTCCAGCAGTTGGTACCATATGTTTTGGGGGTAGGATTGGGAATGAGTAAAAAATTGAGTCCAATACTAAATTGGTCGCACACGCCCCAATATCGTTCCTCGGTGCTGCCACATTCATCCTTCTGCTTGTTCAGAAACCGCCGCCACCTAGAGCGGAAACCCTGATTTCCTAGCGAATCCTCTAGCTGCACTGACTCGCTTCGTGTACGAGAATGTCCATCACCGGTTGCCATGGAAGAGAGGATTCCTTGTGATGTGGTGAGGGTGAGGGAAACAAGGAACACTATGTGGGGTATCAAAACACATATAAGATTCAAATTTTGTGAAAGCTCTCTGACTTTTGCATAAGAGATGCCATTAAATTCTCTAAACTTCGCTAAACATAAACAAGATAACTGCATATGCATAGAAATTCAGTGAAGTTTTATAAACTGGAGAACTTTGCAAGAAGTTTAGTGACCTCTGATCTTGAGGACAGGGACAACGCTGGACTTTGGAGCTGCTGCTGGTGAAGCCATGGATATGCACAGCCGCCGAGGGTCTTCTTGTCACCGGTGAAGAAGGGGATTTGCCATTGCTGGACCGCCCCTCTAGCTATGCTCGTTACTCGCTGTGGCTGAGGCTGAGGCTATCGCCGTCAGGGTAGAAGAGGCCAAGGCCCTCAAACTCAAGTCTCTAGACGAGCAACACCACCAGCCTCTGGCCATAGGAAGAGTGGCTTGGTGATGCGGTGACCATACAACCACGATGAGAAGAAAGAGCTTGGCCTAGTGCAGGGAAGGCAGTGGTCGGCAAGGATTTCATTGGCAGGTCGAGCTCCTTCCATCACTGGGGGGCAAAGCTGGTCCCCCCGAGGTTGGAGCGACCTGATCTAGTGCCTCTAGTTTTGAGGGGAGTAGATCTGGTCTTCTTGCTCCCACATTGCTTTACCTTGTCCAATTGTCCTTGCTGTCGGCGACAGCTCTTCTAGTGAGTGCGGCCGCACTGGGAAGGAAGAAGAAAGGCTGAAGAGGTCGGTGCAAGACCTGCTCACGCGTTAAGCTTTTTGACGCGATAAGACCATTATGCCCTTTTTAGGGTACTCGGACTCGGATGCCTGGTACCTAATGGACGGAGCAGCGGTACCACCAAGTACCAGCTTTTCTGGATCATCGGATTATGCACCCTAAACGGTCACGATTTGGTACCGGACCTGCAGGACAGTAAAAAAAACTCATAATTAGGGTTTTGGTCTGGAATTTGATGTACGCCCATCTCTGTGTTAGCTTCGGCATTATATTGCTGTAGACAATAAATAAATCTTCAGTAACAACAAATACTAGCAAATCCCACCATAAATATGCTCCACTGGTTCATGCCTCTTGTGGGTTCCTATGCTCCAAAAAAACCAATATGTATCCAACTGAAAACAAACCATTAATTTATGAACCCCTCTAGGTTTGAGAGGCTTGGTGAAGTGAACTACTACAATGGTTCAGCATTTGCTTAGTTCTATTCATGATTACTGCACTTCTTGCTCAGTCTCTGGCACCGAGATCGAGTGCAAAACCAGCTGCAACAGTACAACAAAGCCAACATAGTAACCAGATCTAACAATATTGATGATGAATTTGTAGTAGATGATCTCCTGGCTTGTAGGAGCACTGCCGGATTTGAGCTGAAATACTTGTTGCTTTAACCTTCTCTAATAGTTCGTCAATAGTCAAATTGATCCATTTGCCTAATAGTTTGTTAGTAATCTAATCGATCCATTAATTTACTCTGTAATCTGCAAAATCATTGCATGTGCTTGTTTCTGAACTATAGAATCCTTAACGACTTAACATATCCAACTCACCAAGTGAACATATCAACTGTAGTATATAATGGCTGATAGCATGATATGTGGATGGCCCCAAAGACTTCGGTTAACATTACAGAAGATATTCATGCTCGTGCAATTGTTCGTCTAAAATATCAGTTCATATTGGAGAATTTCCTTGTATCATGAAGCAAGCCACCTAGATTTGAAAGCATTATATTAGCTAAGCTGCCAATAGTTTACAATTTTGTAGTAACAACACACACATGATTTCTCGCAACTTCATATCCTCCAAACTATTGTAGCCCAAATACCCTTATAAAAACCAGTCAGATCGATAACCTTTAATTAGGTATGGAAGTGAACTCCTACGTTGTTTCATTGTTTTGGGAATTGATCTGTTCATACAGTGGACTGGTGTTTTGCTGCGATAGAAGCCATACAAAACAAGAGACAAGCTGACAAGGCTGGTAGAACCACCAGAGCACTCTAGAGGATGATTTCTACACCAAAAATTCTCAAAGAGTCGAAGTTGACGCGCAATACCAGTTATTGCTGAGATCAAAAGTACATTTCTCATAAGTTCATCGATAGTCTGATGTATTAAGTTCTATTATTGTAGTGCAAACTCAGCATACGCATGCTCATTTCTGAAGTGCTACAGTTTCCTTAACCCATCCCCAAGGAAGGTCGTTTCTTAATAGTCCTTAGTGATCACCAGAGTCAAGACATTATACATCAGATTAAGGTAGATTATTTTTCATTAGCAATTAATAATAGTAATAGAAAATCACATGTGGGACAACTAATACAAGTCAACTGAATTGAGATCCTATAACTTATTTCCCTCTGATGTCAGTCATTGACATGTGAACCCTCCACCAAGTGGGCTGGTATATCAGAGACTCAAAGTTATAGGGATATAAGTTAGAGGATTTGCTTCCCAAGTCAACGGCACCTTTGGAGGCCTCAGTTCATATGTTATAGCCCTTGTAACTTAGGCTTCGTTTGAAAAGGCTTCTTACCTTAGATTTTGAGTGGCATGTAAAACGAGATAAGCCATTACCACTTAATTAATTAAGTAATACGAATCAAAAAATAATATTGTTTGAATTTCTTAACACATAGTTTAACAATTAGGGAAACATGCTCACAAAAATGAGGGAGAAACAAATCTAAGAAGTAGTTTAGAACTCAGCGGTACTCTCTGTTTTTATTTAATTGTGTTGACAGTGAAATTTGGTAATCAACAAAGATGTCATCGGCTTAGAATCATTATCGGCTGCAGCATCTCGGAATCAGCCGATGGGAGTTATCAAGTCGCCAATAGTCGGATTCCTGCTATATTCGGCTAAGGAAATCAATCTACTAAAGGAATCTTATCCCTAAGTGACCGAGTTTAAAGAGGATGCGACATAGCAGTTTATCTATTAATTAGGAATAGTTTGTTAGTTTTCTTTTATCTTTAGAAAAGTGTGTTTAGTGTCCGATAAGGACTTTATATTTTCCTTTTATCTTTAGGTTAGTTTCTTTCTTGTCCGACAAGGACTTGTATCAACCCATGGGTATAAATATGTACACCTGGGGTCTATGTAATCTATCGCTACGATCAATACAATTCGGCGCATCGCCACCTTTTACTTTTTCTACTTTATTTTATCATCCGGCGGGACTTGGCACCCGACGTGGGGCTGCATCGTCTTCGATCTCCGGCGAAGGGATAAGTCCAATGTTCCGCCGGTCCAGGCAATTGTATTGTCTACGTCGGCGTCGTTCAAGGCTGCATCAGTACATTCGACGTCTTGGATTGCTCTGGTTTAGATGATATATTTGCCTACCTATTTATCATATGTTTCTGTTAATCTAGTCCTAGCATATCAATTTAGCTCTATCGGCTGCTTCTCGTTTTAGGGTTTCTGCCGGTATCAGCTAAATCGCATTGCTAGATTAGATTAGCTTGGACATCTACCACCCTGAAAAATCAGTCAACGGCTTGATTGTCTAGATATTATGTTTCTTTTCATACTTAGTGCTGCATCAGTTAAGTTTGATCTACTAAGTCGTGCTTAGAACCATAATCTCTAGCCTGCTTTTGACTGCCAATAAGAGTTTCATCGGGGTTTCAGCCGATGAGTTATCTAGACGTTGCATCGGCTTACAAGGATTGTATACATATTGGAATTAACCGATCGCAACATAGATTTTACTGTTTATCTAATCCTATGGATTTAATGACATCGGACCTCTAGCCGATGTATGCTTTGACCTTTGGATAAGTGCTTATTATATATTGTCTCTAGCCGATTGGTTTCTACTCGGTTATATTGTTATTTTATTACATTATCAACAGCTGATTGCCTTTATATCATCATCCACATTGGACATATAGCCGATTGCTTAAACCCTATCGCTATTGGCTGGCGTCGGCATTGGCTATTATCGGCTATCGGCTGGAACTACTCCATCGGCTTGTCAGCCAATCGGCTGTTTTGATCTACTATTTGCATATCTTGTCAGTTGCAGGATCAAACTGACTGGCACGCCCGCATCTCATTATATTTGGACCTGCACAGGAGCTAAGCAGATCTCCTAGGCCGGTGTGTTCGATTTTTTCGTCAACAAATTGACACATAAATTCTAGCACATAAACTAGGCAATGATTTGTTCCAAAATTTATGACCAAAATATCTATTGTACAAGTGTGCCTTGTGCCACAAGCAGTGCATCACACTTTCACTGGGTAAAACAGTCAATGGCTGTCAGAAAGGAAGGCAACAAAGTGAAGAAAGAAGGTGGGCAAGAAGCTGTGCCTAAAATATATATGGTCAGGAGGTTTGTATTCACCTGTTAGTAAATTGCAAACTGAGTTAGGCTATAGTTATATACTACTAGATGTGTAAAAGAAAAGATAAGATTGGAAAAATTTACATTGAGAAGTGTGGATTAACAAGTAAACGAGAACAAATATTTTGGTCAAAAGTGTCAAACAATCAGGAGGCTTGATGACGACAATGATGACCCAGAGCCAAGAAGAGGGAGATCGACAGCCTCGGTGGGGTTGAGTTCTACAGTTGGGGTGGTGTATGCATCAATTAATTTTTAATTTGTGATGTTTATTTAGATTTGTCAGTTGTTGTTCTATGAATGTGGATATGTGAGTGTGTTCATTGATATGTATTGATCTATGAGATGTTGATATTTATTTAGATATGAAAGATTTGGATATTTGGTACTAACCTAGGCATGCTATTGATTTGGACTAACTGGCTCATACTTTTGTTAAACCGGTATTGATGATGGGGAGGTAATCAGTGCAGGAATTGTGGTACTGGTTGGGGACCCAACACATATGAGAGTCCCCAACCGGCACTGAAGCCGTTTCCTGTGGTAGTAAATCCATGGCATATGACCATATGAACTATAATCGTAAAGGTATAATTAGTGGATTGGTCAATATTTGAATGCCGTTATCTGTGTCAGATTTGGTTTTATCTCTATAGTCAATAAATAAATTTGTAGTAAGAAAATATCCTATTAAAACCCATTATAAATATAGTCCATTGATTTCATGTCTCTTGTAGCTTCTAATCCTTCAAAACCCATGTGTCCAACTGAAAATGTAGCAACCATTCAAAGAACCCTTTTTAGGTTTTTGGTGGATTGCCTTTTAGGTTTGAGAGGCTTGGGGAAATGAAGTGCGGCAATAGTAGAGCATTCACTCAGTAGATGCTAAGGATTGTGCTACAGCTTTTGCTCAGTGCAGCGAAGCTTCGTGCCTACTTGCTTTGTCTACAATAAGTCATCGCTTTCGACAACGACAAGAATAGCGCAAATAATGAAGTAGTGCAACACAAAGCCGAAATATTGACTAGATCAAACTGCAGTAGGAGCTAGAGGTGTGCACTGAAGAACTTGTTGTGCTCCTTACTCCTGAGTTGCATATGTTTATGACTTTAACTTTATCTAGTAGTTTGTGTGTCAGGAACATAACAAGTATTTCAGCTCAAACATAGGAGTGTTCCTACACGCTAGGATATCATCTACAGTAAATTCATCACCTATAGTGTTAGATTTGGTCACTATGTTGGCTTTTAATGTACTACTGCTGGTCGTTTTGCACTACTCTTCTCGTTTGCAGAAGCGATGCCAAGTTGTGGGCAAATCAATACTTCCTCCATTCGGAAATGATCATCATATAAGTTTTTCAATGTTATTGAAAAATGATCAACATATTTGGTATTCCTTGCATGTGACTTGTCATTTTTCTATGCATTATTAAATGGTCATTTGCATGCATTGTTCCATGTACCATTCAACTAATTGTAATTGTGGTGCATGCATGCATGCAAGCAATACCATTGGTCCAAATTACCCTTGATGCATGTGCAGGACACACAAAACGGTGCTGCAAGTTGATCTATATCAGTTTAAGAGTTTAAGTGGCATGTGAGAATGTATTGGTATCACTGCACAAGCCATATATGTTGATCATTTGTGAATGGAGGGAGTAGTTCGTAAGAATTGCATAAATCTTGGTATTAAAACCAAGAAAATGCTAAACTATTGTGGTCAGCCATTCACTTCCCCAAGCCTCCCAAACCTAGAGGGGTTTATGGTTGGTTGTCCCATGGATACATGGGATATTTTGGAGGATTGGTATCAGCAAGATACGACCAATGGAGTATACTTATAGTAGGATTTACTAGGATGTTCTTAGTACATATTTATTTATTGACTAGGAATATAAAGCCCAAGCTGACATGGAGAAAGACAAACTCCAAACCAAAACCCTACTTATACCTTAATTTGTGATTACAGTTCATTTGGTCCCTAGGCCATGGGGGGTAGTCCATTTGAAGGGTTTGATCTGCAATGCTCATCTGATCTTGATCCTACAAGCTCATCAGCCCAAGAGCTTCATCCTGTAAATAACACTGTACACCTTTTTTTTTTTACTAATTCAACAACATTAATTTGCAGAGAATTGGCAAACATGTTCTATTGCCAGGCATTACACTACAATCGGGACTCATCAGTAATGTCCTCTAGTCGATGGTCACTTGGCATTAAACCGCTAAGGACACTGGAGTTTAAAAACAAACACCAACCAGTCAGAAAAAGGCCTTTAGGTCTGGGAGGCTTAGGGAAGTGAACTCCTACGGTATTCTGTTTTTGCTGGAATCGATAAGTCCATACAACGGAGTAGTATTTTGCTACTATACGAGTCATACAGAGCCAGAGGGTTGACCACGAAACCGGTAGAAACTCCTGGTTTGTAGGAACTCTGTCAAAGTTGATGCGCAATACCACATTCCAAGTACATTTCTCACAAGCAGTGGCAGAGCTAGAATTTTTTGAAGGGGTGGGCAAATTGTAAATGAAAAGATAAAACTGCTACCCGCTTATATATTGTTTATGTGCTCATTTTACTACCAATCGAAGGCAGAACAATTTTCTAATAAAAGCATAGTTTAGTTTAATATGCATATAATTTTTCACTAGTTGAAAAACTACGTTGATTTTAATATAAATTAAAATGGACGTATGCCATATTATACTTGAATGGATCATTGTCATCCATTGTGAAGCAGTCAAGTCTGGCTAGGCCTAATTGCATCGTGCAACAGTACTGCTTGCATGGCTAGCTGCCAGTACCGATGCTTCTAATTATGTCTACGAAGTAAAAAAATCGTTGGATTTTAATGCAAAGCAATCACTCGATCACCATTGGTGGCACACGCAGAGCCCGAGCAGCTGCCCGCGCTGGCCAGGCAGTGAATATGTCGCTCCTCACAAGTTCTATCAATAGTCTCATATATTAAGTTCTAGTACTCTAATGCAAAATCAGCATGCTCATTTCTGAAGTGCTACAGATTCCTTATCCGATCCTCAAGTGGGGATATTTCTTATTAGTTTTAAGTTGTCCTTAGTGACCTACTGGAGTCGATTGCCCGTTCTAAGCGCTGACAGAAGGCAGGTTAATTTTTTAATTAAAAATCTATAATTTAATAGGAAAAAAGCTATTGGTCTATTGGACGGGATCCCATCTTCACTATCGGTGTTGCGCACGGTATGCCCTCGCGCGACTCGACGCGTGCTGAACCGCTGCAAACTGTTGATTACCGCATGCATTCACTATTCATGCGCCATGTGGTGGAGGAGCTTGTCTAGCAGGTCATTGACTCGGCGGTGGAGGAGCAGCTCTAGGAGGTTGTCGGCCTCTGTTTTCCGAAGGAGCTCGTAGCAGGTCTAGCGCTCGATTTTCGCCAACAACTGGTTGATACAGAGGAGCGCGGCAGCAAGTTCCTGCAAACAAGCTAGCGGCACTGAAGCACAAGGCGTCATATAGCCAGTGTTGCCAGAGCTTTGTCCTTGTTCGAAAGCCTCCTTGCTTGTGCCGACGTGCTTTATGCAGGGATCTAGCCTGATACCAACCAAGTATCAACCGGGAATATGTGGTACTGAAGGTGTCATGCATTGTAACACACAGGACCAACTAATACCAAATAGTACCAGCTGATACCTGTGTGGTATCATGCCCGTAGGCCGTAGTACGTAGGTATCAGACCTCCTACCTACCAAGTATCATACTGTTTTAATGGAATCTCGTACAATAGCATCCTCCTAATTAGTAGCAGTACCAGAAAATCCCATGTGGGACACTACACATAACGATACAAGACAACCACCCCTTGGGGAAAACTTTTATATTTTATACCTTTTTAATAAATAATTTTAATAATAGACCTCCCAGGAACTTATTTCTAAAATGAACTCTTTCGCCACACCATGGTAACCGGCGTGGCCAATCTGAGCTGCCGCGCCATTGGTCATGGTGTCGCAAATTAAAGGGTGCCCCGTGGCAGTCGTTGCCATTGACAAGGTCAATCAGTCCCTGACGTGGCACAACTACCTGTTCCGGCCGGCTCCTTAGCGTGGTAGCTGGTGTTTGCCACGCCTGCTTTTTGGTGTGGCAGGCAGTGCAACTAGCTGAACTATTTCATATTTGTGAATAAATATCATATGATAAGAAATTTTTATGTGTTAGGAATTTTTTTATTAATTTCATGACCACTGTGATAGGTTTCATGGTTTATGATGAACATGCGAAGTTTGTATTTAGAAAGTTGATACTAAACAGGTAAAGATGGGATAAAGTATCAGCGGTATTTGTGAGGTATTATTAGAAAACTTCGTACGATTTTGATGGACTTGAATTATGTGTTAAGCATATGAATGGTTCAAGCATTGGTGATTCCTTATTCTCTGTTTTCACTGCAATTTGGAAGGATGGAAATGACTAAATATGTCGTAAGCAATCACCTGAATGCTAGTTGGAGCCAGATCGTGATAGGATGGAGGAATAAGAATGCAAGTAGAAGCAGGGGCGGACACAGGATAAAAAAATGACTGGGGACATGCATCTATATAATTCATAGAATAGTTAGAAAGCCAAGTGAAACTTACCTTATTGCAGCTTCTAGAAACTTTGAGATATTACATTATCTTTAATAGTAATATATAGATAGGCCTTTCAAATAATGTCATTGTCTATAGAAATAACATAAGTTAACACAAGCCATATAAATATTACTGAAAGTAGTATATATAGATAAGAAATAATGTTTATAAATATAGTACATGGCATCCTTTTTACCCTTTTCACGATGGTGTTTCATTTTATGGAAACGATGGACAATCACATCATTAGTGATTGTGTCTAATATTTTCTTATGTCTTCATGTTGGGATGATAACTGCCACTCTCTTCCTTTTACTGTATCCTGAGGAAACTTGTCCATATCAATTGGTTGAGGCATTCCAGATTTTTCTCACTATTGGTCCAGATGCATTTGCACTAGAACTTTCTCCAGTGGTGTTCATAGCTGCTGGATTTTTAATAAAAAAATTGTTCATTATCTCACCTACTAAATCTTGGGAAGGCTAATTAGACAGAGCACATGAGGAGGGAGACCTATGGATCCATCCACTATAACCATTGACAGCACGAAAGGGAGGAGAGGGTCAAGGAGATGAGTGCGTACCAGGGAGGCAGAGAGGAGAGAACGAGCAGTGCCGCTGAGGCTGAGGCGCTGACGATGACAAGCGGTCGAGGAAGGCAGGAAGCAGTGATTCGGGTGAAGACGAACTGTGGCATGCGGGGAAGCGCGACGGATGGGGTGAGACGATGGTGGGATCGCTTCCTGTTCCCTTCCCTAATCCCTAATTTGCGGATTTGCCAGTTGATAGAATCTGAGAGAATAAGAGAAAGGGAGCGACCGTTCGACCTCTCCACACACGCGCGATTGCGATGAAAGGAACGAAAACTTGGGGACTGGGGTCCTTCCTCCCAATTAAAGTGGGGGCCCATAGGTCATACTACTAGGGATACACCTAAGGAGTGTAATTTTGACTGGGGTCCAAGGCCCCCATCATTTCTACATTAAATCTGCCCCTGAGTAGAAGGAAGAAAATGCAGTGGGACGCAGAAGCAACTTCATTAACGAAAATGAAATAGATCCATTAGTTTTCGATTCATGAATCATACAATAGCATGAACCATTAGGATCAGGTAAAAAGTCCCATAGGTGAGAAATAAAAGGAGGAGTGGACGTGAGAAGGTAAGGATAAGGAAGTGAGGAGGTGAGGGAGAAGGTGCCTTGGAAAAGTTTGAAGATGTTGAGAGGGAAAAGAGGAGGATGGTTAGACATATTTGTAGGCAGGCCTTTAAGAGGCCCACATGCGAAAATGCATTATCACATGCAGTCGCTTAAAAGGTGCTCCTGTGAAAATAAGTCTATTTTCACAGGCGGGTCTCTTAAGCGGCTACCCGCGATGCCTTGAATCGATCCCGTGAAGAGCGATTTTTATATGTGGGAGCAGTTATGGTCCATGTGCAACCTATAGGGAGTCTCGTCCAAAAAATTGATTTGGTAGTGGTGCCATACGGTAGGGGTGCTATGTACCTAGCCTTTGGGAGGAACCGGCGGCCTACCTAGAAGTTATAGTAATTGTAAGTATATTTTGCCAATGCACGGTGTGACATTTAAAAATATCTTTTATCCTCTCTTCTCTCTCCCCTACCCCCACAAACAAAGAAAGAAACAAAAAGGAAAATTGAATATCCGTCTAGCAATCTTCTTAATTTCACTTAGCTTTTTTATGGTCTTTCAAAACATATAGAAAAACTAATTTTTCATACGGATGAACAAAGATTTTGGGATCTCCATTTTTTTCTTGAAATAGTAGTACCGGTGTGCGGTGTGCTCTTCCTTAACTAGTTAATTACTACCCAACACTGCTCACTATGTACTGGAATTCCAAATGGACCTGATGAGTGCAAATCCCAAGTCAAAAACTATCAAAAGTAGTTTATATTCTTGCCATGTTATATAAACATTATATGAAGAAACTATATACTCAATGAATGGTTTCTTCATAGTAAATTCCCATCCAATAACCTCTCTTCTCTCTCATTTTGTTCAGCTATCCTCTTTTTTTTTTTTTTGCGAGGAAGCTATCCTCTTGTTTTTATTCTTGGTTTATGTGTAGAACTAGCTTCTTACATGAGAAATAGTTACCTCATCTTTTCTCTCTCACTTCATTAACTCTCTATCCACCTCAATCTTTTGCTTAATTATGTGATAATATGCTTAAAATGCTATGAAAAACCAGATGAGATGGATGGTTGGGAGTGACCTGCGGCTTGTCATGCTTCACAAGGTCAGTCGTTATTCGTCACACACATGTTTGTGCCATGTGTGTGTGACCATGCGGGATACAGTATATACATAGTGACAAAGCATCGTGAATACTGGTAGTTACCCATGGTCATTGGGGTTAACAGAAAAAATCTGCAAAACTTCTATGTGAACGCCAACTCTATAAATGACGTCACTGCCAATACCATTCGGGTCTTTGAGATATAAATAGTTTTATTAGTTTAAGGTTTGAATATAGGGCAATTTTGAAATATAGCATTATTTTCCAAACTTCTCTAAAAGATAGGAGTCGTAAAATGAGTCTCTTTCCTTTGGGCCTATTTGATGAAATTTCAGCTTTAGCTCTATCTCTCTTGAAGTTGAAGTGTAACTAAACGGTTTCAGCATAAAAAAGAATAGCGTAACGAGCTAGGATGATAGATCTTACAAAATGAGCTAGAAAGGTAGAGCAGGGTTCAGGCTATTTTATAAATTAATTACAAATCAACTTTGGACTTAGCTCTTGAAATTAAATTTAGAACTTGAAGCTCTCCAAAAAGACCCTTTATAACTTAGAGCATCAACAACGTACATTGTCGACATGGGTAGTAGGAATAGACACACTCCACATTGCTTACTTCTGCAAGATGCCAATAAGTTGGGGCCCATAGAAGCAATAATCACTTGCCTTATTTACTTTTTCTGTCAGAGAACAACCACTTGCTTTATTTACTTTTTGTGTGAGAGACTGTACATGCATAATTTATCTCCTTGTTTCTGGCAATAGTGCTACTATACAGTATGTTATGTACCAGTTCCACAATACTTAATACCAAGTAGTAAGTAGACATTTAATGCTTACTACCTAGTTTTATATAACATTACGGGTGCCTTTATAAGAAAAATGTTACTTTTTATCGTTGATATGATTTTTTTATTTACCCATTTTTATGCTTAGCATTCAAACCGATTACTGTTGGTCTGTTAACTCTCAAAACCATTGTCATTAATTTCATCCTTTGACTCAAACAAACAAATATCGGTTTTGATGATGTGGCATCACATCAAGTCTATATAAACACACAAAGATATTATCGTACCAATCAACAATAAATAACAACAGCATATCTTTACTAATTAAAATATTCACAATTTTCCTTTTGTCACACAAAAATTTCGTCCGTAAATCCGACCGAGCGGCGCCCTCCATCCACACACGAGCGACACGCAAGCCGGCTAAAGCAAAAAGAAAAAAAAAAGACAGATCAGAGATCGAATCAAACTCTTGATAGTGTATGGTGGGGAAATCACAAATCAAAGATAGATTGAAAAGCCAGTCGAGGTAAATATCATCCAGAATTCTAGAGTCTGAATCAAATCTATCCCTACTTAAAACTTTGGATTTTTCCCATCATCACAATGTGTTTTCATCCGTCATTGCGCACCTTCTCTGCCTCGCGCGGTTAGCGCCTTCTCAAGATTCCAAATTTCCCAACTCAAACACAAAACAAAACTAAAAGGAATCAGACTCTAATCCACCCAAATAAAATTAGAAGAGGGATGCACGGTTGAATTCTAATCCATCGCAACATGAAACAATAAAAAAATATTCCACCTTGACTTCCCTTAGGCCCGACGGCTGCATGCATCGGTGCAATTGCTCCCTCCGCCTAAAGGACGAGATCGCTCCAATCCGCTCGGCACCGAACTGCACCATGAATCCGTGGATGGCTCATCGGTGGAAAGGATGAAAAATAAGAATGCACCATGAATTTAAAAAGAAAAGAGGTGCGAAAATAAGAATGTACCATGAATTCAAAAAGAAAAGAGAAGTTGGACATGATAGGGCCGTGGCTTCTCTCGTGAGTAGAAAGGGAGTCACCTAGACATTTTCGTTAGGCGGCTCAAGGGCCAACCCGAACACAATGGAAAAAGAAAAGAGAAGTTGGACAGGATAGGGCCGTGGCTTCTCTCGTGAGTAGAAAGGGAGTCACCTAGAACATTTTCGTTAGGCGGCGGCTCAAGGGCCGACCCGAATACAATGGCAAGGAGATATAGAATGCTAGCATCCGGCACAAGACCCGAGGGGAGAAATATCTCCCTATATACCTCGATCCCCCAACAACGGCCAAACCCTGCCAACTCCCACCCCCTACAGCTAGGGTTACAAGCTCACGCCACCGAGCTCGGCGGTAGCATCTCGATCGTGTTCTCTTTTATACCGGTCTAAGCCGATGTAGATTTTCCATGTGGTACAAAACTTTGTTCTTATGGGTTACACGTGCACTAATATGGGCTGTGGCTGAATTAAACACAGGCCGGCCCGCAGTCCCAGTAATTATCATATCTGGTCTTATTATGTTTCGTCCTCATCGTAATTTTCGTTGCAGAATCAATGTGTCCTTGTGTGGTTTGGATACAAAGCCAATGAGCCAATTTTTGCATAGACGCGTTTACAATCTTGGAATCCCAGCTACAACCATGGCCGGCGTCGCCTCTCCGAGACGGCATAGCAAGATTGCACCTGAACGAACACGACGGTGATGGCGGCGTACGCGGCCACGACGGTGCCGACGAACGCCATGAGCCGGTAGGCGGTAGTCGTCGGCGGCGCAGAGCGCGAACGTATCCGCGGCGAACTGCGCGACGGCCGTCATCATGTTGGTGATCAGCCTCGCGGTGACCCTCCTCGACGCGCATCCGCTGCCGCCATCGCCCACGGCGAGCAGCACCGCTAACCAGTCCCTGGGCCTCGGCATCCACCCGGCGGCTGTAGCGCCGCCTGGAACGCCATGGCGGCGAACAGCGTGGCCACTACCACCATCCAGCCATCCGCGCATGCACAACAAGCCGAAGCCGCCCTGCTGTTGCAGCCACTCCTCGCCGCTACCACCAGCACTACCGGCTTTCTCACTGACACCGCCGGCGACGGCAGCGGCAGCCTGACGTCCGATGTTCTGAACGACGGTGTGGCCATTGAGAGGGACCTGGATCGTCCTGTCGCCGATGTCGATCACCAGCCTGATGAACTAATTAATCACCATTGAACATGTTCATCAACAGTAAATTGAAAGCCCTTGAGCTGAGTTGATTAGCCTGGAGAATTGGCAGAGTCGTCGGCGACAGAATCAATCGATCCATCGATCTCTGCACAAAAATCAATTATGTGCTCCAGCTCACTCTCTGAATGTGGAATCCTAACATGATTAACGTCATTGTTTTGTACTCTGCTCCTGCATCTTCACCTCACCTGCTCTGCAATTCTAATTCTCATCATCTTCACCCCACTTGATATTTGAAGGGAAAAGTAAAAGAAAAATAGCATCATAAAAAGAAAAGAGGAGAGTTGGACCAGATGATATGGCCGTGGGCTTCTCTCGTTAAAGCAGCTGGGAGTTCACTGACGTTAAACAACGCAGGGCTCTAAGCAACCCAACGAGACCAGCGAGGAGAGATATCTTATCTATACCCTCGATCCACCCAACATCGGCCAAATCCTGCCAACTCCCGCCCGCCCGCCTGTCAACATAGTAATAATATATGGCTGAATCAAACGCATGGCCGGCCCAGTATTATCGGTCTTTTTACATTCTTGGCACCCAGCTACAACAACCATGGCCGCCGCCGCCTCTCCCAAACGGTAGAGCAAGGTTGCACCTGACGAAGACGACCGTGACGGCGGCGTACACGGCGACGACGGTGCCGACGAACGCCATGAGCCGGTAGTCGTCGGCGACGCAGAGCGCGAACGTCGCCGCGGCGAAGAGCGCGACGGCCGTCATCATGTTGGAGATCAGCCTCGCGGTGACCCTCCTCGACGCGCAGCCGCCACCGCCGCCCACGGCGAGCAGCATCAGGAGCACGGCGAGCGACGTGGCGAAGGTGCAGGTGCTGACGATCAGGTACAGCATCGCCTTCCCGGCCTGGTCCCTCGTGACGGCGGCCGCCGCCGGGTCGGCGGCGAGCAGCGCCGCGAACCAGTCACGCGGCCTCGGCATCCACGCCGGCGGCTGCAGCGCCGCCTGGAACGCCATGGCGGCGAACAGCGTGGCCGCCGCCATCAGCCACCCGCGCATGCACAGCAAGCCGTCCTGTTCTTGCAGCCACTCCTCGCCGCCGCCACCGGCTTTCTCACTAACGCCGCCGGCTGACGACGAATCACCGGCGACGGAGGCGGCAGCCTGACGGCCGATGTTCTGCACGACGGTGTGGCCATTGAGAGGGACCTGGATCGTCCTGTCGCCGATGTCAATCACCAACCTGATGTTCTACACGATGCAATTGATATACACACATAATTAGCTTAATTAATGAACTAATCACCATTAATTAAACATACTAATCAACAGTAAATTGCATGCACTTCAGCTGAGTCGAGAGATTTAACCTGGACATAATTGGCAGAGTCGTCGGCGACAGATTCGATCTCCACATCTGGCCGAATCCGCCGTCTATCCATCGATCTCTGCACAAAAATCAATGACGTGCTGACTAGCTCACTCTCTGAACGTCGAGTCCTAACGCCATCGTTATGTACTCTGCTTCTGCATCTTCACCTGCTCTGCAATTCTAATTCTCATGTCGTAGTCTCAATTGAGTTGGCAAGAGAAGCTGCCTAATAGCACTATCAACTGAGCTACCAACTACTGATTGTGTTTCGCAAAATGACCTATTTTTCGCTTCGATTCTCTTCTTATACGTAGGCGCAGGCGCGCAGCAGTCGCCGACTCGTCGTCGACCCGATATGATAATTGCAAGATACGCACGAGCATCTTTAAGAAGAGATACTACCAGACTGACAGCTAAATATTTATGACAAATTAGAGAAGAATTGATGAAGGGAGACAGAACAAAATATTCAGGTGTCTGAATATTAGCTCAGAGCAAGAGAACATATACTGTGATTGAAAAGAAAAAAAAATAACTAAGATTGTAATGCTGCTTATTCTGATTCCCCTCGGGCAAGTGTTTGTTTAGGCATTCTAGCTCTAGCTTGATTAATTAAAGAACTTAGTTTGCCTAATTCCATTCCATCCAAACCGTCCATAAATTAACTGTTGCTGTCAACAGGAATATAACTCTGCTCAACTGCCCTGCTCTGTCTTTTAGTGTCTTATTTCTATCAGCTAGCATGATAATACGTGTGCCATACCAGCTGCGCACACACAAGAATACATATATTTCTGAAGCATGTCCATGTCTGTGTTTGGTAGACTGGCATTGATCATGAATAAATGGATCATCTACTAATGTCAGCTTACAACAACAGGTCAACAGCAGCAGCATGTTTCTAGCAGTTGATCTCTCCCTGTAAACCATCCATACAATTAAAACTGCTGCATCCAGAATGGAGCTACGCAACAGATCATCGAACATCAGTGGCTCACCGCTATGTTAATATGTTATCTAAACAGCATGGAATTGTTTGTTTTATAATGGACAGAAACCCGACATTTGTATCCACAAAGAGTAAATAAGTATACATGGTATTTGGGTATTTTTGAAAGAAAAAAAGAAAAGCCATACCCAATAGTATATTGTAGAACCTTGTATATCTATAAGGGTATTTTGGTTAATGGGCAAATAATTGGCCTATTTAGGGGACCTTTTAGCGGCTGCAGTTTCTTTCAAAATTAGAAGCTCCCCAAACAGTCCAGCTTTTAAAAGTCAGAATCTAAAAATGAACTAGAAGTCAGAATCTGCGAAACCCAACATTTTTAGATTCTCATAAGCTAGCTACCAACCAGCTGTTTCTCAGAATCTTAATCTCGCCCAAATAGGCACAATATCTAAATCACGTGGCTTCTGAATCACGACGACTGCCCTAATATCATCCCTAAAATTTTCCACAAATTTCGGTAAAAAAATTACAATAGAGTTGGTGCATTATTGTAAGCCAGCAGCTGATGTATAATACCATCAAATCTTCCACATATTCAGATATAGCTCCACTTTGCCGGATATGTGTTAGGCGTTAAAAATAGGCAACACGCAGTTTGTCAGGAACAAATTGATAACAAGATAACCATTGCGTTTTTCGACAACGAGCGACCGATTTTCAATCAAATCGGCAAAGAGAGATAGATTAATCTACTCCAGAAAAAAAGAACAGAACAATAATCGTAGAATCAATTTATCGATTGGGTTGAGGGGTTTATTCAATCGGCACTGACCTTATATAGGTGTCTTGTCTTTGAATTAGAATAACATATCATTCAACCGAATCAACACCGATTAAGAAAAATATTGTGCCGTCCCAGCCGCAGCAAATTAAATGATGGTTACCTTCCTTTTAAAAATCTTGACCACTCAGATCTTCTGTAATATGTACCCATAGTTTATGATGCAACTCTAGGATCGAGTACACGAACCAAACCTATCAGAGAAGGGTGAACGGTAGAAATACTAAAAACCAAAAAAATTTAGTGAAAATAAAAGTTACCCTTGGATTTGACGAATTTACACCGGTCACACCATTGGATATCCGCTGGTTTGACCGCATTACTCCCGTTGGTCTGATCGCCTGCTCGCCACCGGTCTGACCGATGTGTGGAGGAGGCGGCGGCAGAGGAGACGGCTGTGCAGGGGCTTTCTCGTTAAGTGCATGATGCCAAGCCAGAGGAAAGCTTGGCGAAGAGTGCGGGGACCTTGACGCTGGAGCCCCTCTGCCACTGTTATCAATGGCTCCTCCGCACATCGCCATCATCCTCACCGTCGTTCCGCAGGTCTAGCAGCAAAGAAGAAAGGGGGAGCGGGGATGAGGAGGGGTAGCGGGGAGCGGGGAGCGGGGATGAGGAGCGGCGGCGTGGAGCGGTATCCTTCGAGGCGGTGCGAAGAGACGGAGGACCCGTCGCTCACAACGCGCTCCTCCACTAGGATCTCAGTCTCCTCCCGCGCGCGCTCAATCATCATGCCCAATAGCTCCCCCAACCTGCACTGCATCCCCGACGATGAGACCCCGCCTTATGCGACGGCGAGCGTGTCTTCGGCCATCTCCCCTGACCGACCGCCGCTGATGAGGGAGAAGGGGGGGGGGGGGGGGGCGCACCAGTTGCGTCTGCTGAGCTCCCGCCAACGCTGGACGGCGCTGATGCAAGGGTAGCCACCCTAGCCACTGTTAGATTAAAGGGCTAGGTCCAATTAAATCCTAATAAATTCCATTGGCCCACATTAAGTGCTATGGGTAATAATACCACCTTGGAAATTTAAGTGAAGAGGTTCAACTTAAATACGGAGCTAGTGGAGAGTCTCTGTTGACCGGTTGAGATGGTGCGTGGAAAACCAGGCGGCGCGAGGTGAGGCGAGGCAGACAGCTGCTGCTGCTGCGCTCTCTCGTTTTGTAACGGACGGTAATAAACACGGAGAATTGATTTCGTATCAATGAACGCGTCGGTTATGGAATTAAACGTCGTGAATTGATTCCGTCGGTTACGGAATTAAACGACATGAATTGATTCCGTATTAACGAGCGCGTCGGTTACGAAATTAAACACCACGGTTGATGACTCCGAACGTTACTCTCGTGCTCGCATATATATACTCCGCAGCGACCAGAAGGACTTACGAAGTTCTTCCCGACTCTTGCACTTCGAGTTCCTCCTCCTCTGTAGCTGCAGAATCCTTCCCCAGTTCTATTCACCTGCGTGCACAGGTGTACGGGACGAGCAGGTGCCTCCGGAACTCCGTCCGCTTGAGAACTTGCACGGGTAGGCGGGCAATCAAGTTTTTGGGTAGCGCTTCAAGCGCGCCTGCTCCTGTTCTTCGTTCTTCGACGACAACGTTGCATCTTCCTCTACTTCTGCTTCACCATGGCTTCTACTGGAGAGAACGGAGGAGACAACATCAACGGAGGCAATACAAATGCCTCAACATCTTCTGCACCATTATCTGGATATAAGATTCTAACTTTATTTGATTTTCTTCTTGTTATTTACTTGTTCACAATGTTATCCATAGGATTTCAATCCTATGTGAATGTCAACGATGTCTGTGCTTATTTTACCTTAAGCATGCTTATGTTTATGTTTAGCCTTATCACTAGATCGCTTCTCATTGTGTATGTCATGTTTATTGTCTTAATATTTTGGATTAAAATATGCCGAATTATGACCAAATTTCCAACAATCCAAAAACTTGATAGGTCTTTTTCGGTAGTTGGCTTTGCTGCATCACTAAAACCACATGCTTTCGATGGTTCAAATTATAAAAGATGGAAAGCACACACACTTTTTGTGGTTAACGGCGATGCATTGTTTCTTTGTTTCACGGGGCAAACCTAGTGAACCGCCTCTCTCCCCTGAGGAGGAGGCTAAGTTCGAGGCTGCGGATAGCTTGTTCCGTGGAGCATTGATCAGTGTGCTCGCCGACAGTATTGTGGACGTGTATTCGCATATGCCTTCAGGGAAGGACATGTGGGATGCTCTTGAGGCCAAATTCGGGGTTTCCGACGCCGGCAGCAAGCTGTATGTCATGGAGCAGTTCTATGACTACAACATGGTCGATGACCGTTCTGTAGTGGAACAGGCTCATGAAGTTCAGATGCTGGCAAAGGAACTTGAGAACAACAACTGCGAGTTGCCGGACAAGTTTGTGGCTGGTGGCATTATTGCCAAATTGCCACCTTCTTAGACAGACTTTGCTACTTCTCTAAAACACAAGAGGCAAGAGTTCAGTGTTACTGATCTTATTGGCTCTTTGGGTGTTGAGGAGAAGGCGAGGGCAAAGGACAACCAGGGCAAAAAGATCGAGGGAGGTTCTAGCGCCAATTTGGTGCAGAAGAAGAACCCTCATGCATCTCACAACAACAACAAGAAAGTCAAGCCTAATGTCAAACCAAAGGCTACTACCAATTTTAAGAAGAAAGGCAAGGGAAAGGCAAAAGGAAATTGCTTTGTGTGTGGCAAGCCTGGGCATTGGGCCAAGGATTGTCCTGAGCGCAAGGACAAGAAGTTTGCAAACATGGTTATTAGTGAGGGCGGAGGAACATTGGGGTATGGTAAATTTTTACCTACAGTTCTCTCTGTCTGTCACTCACCTGATTGGTGGGTTGATACTGGTGCTAATATTCATGTGTGTGCGGACATTTCCCTGTTTTCTTCTTATCAAGTCGGGAGAGGTTCCTCCTTGTTGATGGGAAACGGATCGCTTGCGGCTGTTCATGGTGTTGGTACGGTCGATCTGAAGTTTACTTCGGGAAAGATCGTGCAACTGAAGAACGTGCAGCATGGCCCTTCAATAAAGAAAAATCTAGTTAGCGGCTCTCTACTATGTAGAGATGGTTTTAGACTTGTGTTTGAATCCAATAAATGTGTCGTATCTAAATATGAAACGTTTATTGGAAAAGGTCATGACAGCGGAGGCTTGTTCCGCTTTTCCTTGGATGATATGTGTAATAAAGTTGTGAACCATGTAAGCAATGATGATGATGAGTCCAATGTGTGGCATTCGCGACTTTGTCATGTGAATTTTGGTTGTATGACACGCTTAGCCAACATGAGTTTAATTCCAAAATTCACTTTAGTCAAAGGCTCTAAGTGCCATACTTGTGTTCAATCGAAACAACCTCGCAAGCCTCACAAGGCATCTGAGGCGAGGAATTTGGCACCACTAGAACTTGTTCATTCCGATCTGTGCGAAATGAACGACGTGTTGACTAAAGGGGGAAAGAAATATTTCATGACACTGATAGATGATTGCACTAGATTCTGCTATGTGTACCTATTGAAAACAAAGGATGAAGCATTACATTACTTTGAGATCTATAAGGCTGAGGTAGAAAACCAACTGGAAAGGAAAATCAAACGGTTGAGGTCTGATAGGGGTGGAGAGTTTTTTTTCTAATGAGTTTATTTCTTTCTACGAAGAGTATAAAATTATTCATGAGAGGACGCCTCCCTATTCACCCCAGTCAAACGGGGTAGCCGAAAGAAAGAACCGCACTCTAACTGAGATGGTGAATGCCATGTTAGACACTGCAGGACTTTCCAAGGAATGGTGGGGTGAGGCAATATTGACTACCTGTCATGTCCTAAATAGAATTCCTACTAAGCATAAGGAAGTAACACCATTCGAGGAATGGGAAAGGAAGAAATTAAATCTCTCTCACCTGCGCACATGGGGCTGTTTGGCCAAGGTAAATGTAACTATAGCCAAAAAGCGTAAACTTGGACCAAAGACCGTAGATTGTGTGTTCCTTGGTTATGCTATCCACAGTGTGGGATATAGGTTCTTAATAGTAAATTCTAGAGTACCCGACATGCGTGTTGGTACAATTACTGAGTCCAGAGATGCCAAATTTTTTGAGAATGAATTTCCTATGAAAAATGCACCTAGCACTTCTAGTCAAGAACCTATTTTATCCCCTGAGCACTTTGCGCTGATAGAACACATTGATCAAACGCCTGAGGAAAATCCTGAGGAGGATAACATTGTAGCAACTCGAAAGAGTAAGAGACAAAGAACTGTAAAGTCTTTTGGAGATGACTACATTGTATATCTTGTGGATGATACTCCAAGAACCATTGAAGAGGCATATTCATCTCCTGACGCTGATTATTGGAAGGAAGCGGTACGCAGTGAGATGGACTCAATTATGTCTAATGGTACATGGGAAGTCGTCGAGCGTCCATATGGGTGCAAGCCTATAGGATGCAAATGGGTTTTCAAGAAAAAGCTTAGGCCTGATGGTACAATTGAAAAGTAAAAGGCAAGGCATGTGGCCAAGGGTTATACCCAAAAAGAAGGCGAGGACTTTTTCGACACTTATTCACCGGTTGCTCGCTTGACCATGATTCGAGTACTACTCGCTCTGGCAGCCTCTCATGGTCTACTCGTCCATCAGATGGATGTTAAGACAACTTTCCTCAATGGAGAGTTGGAGGAGGAGATCTATATGGATCAACTAGATGGGTATGTATTAGAAGGTCAAGAGGGAATGATGTGCAAGCTATTGAAGTCCTTGTATGGTGTCAAACAAGCACCTAAGCAATGGCGTGAGAAGTTTGACAATACACTTACATCTGCTGGCTTTGTTGTGAACGAAGCTGACAAATGTGTGTACTATCACTATGGTGGGGGAGAGGGAGTGATCTTGTGCTTATATGTCGATGACATATTGATCTTTGGGACCAGCCTCAATGTGATTGAGGAGATCAAGGACTTTCTGTCCAAACGCTTTGAAATGAATGATTTGGGAGTAGCTGATGTTATTCTTAACATTAAACTGATGAGAGGAGATGAGGGTGGGATTACAATTGTGCAATCTCACTATGTGGACAAGGTTCTGAGTCGCTTTAATTATAGTGACTGTAAGGCAGTTCCTAGTCCTTATGATCCCAGTGTGCTATTAAGGAAAAACCGAAGAATAGCAAGGGATCAATTGAGATACTCCCAGATCATTGGTTCATTGATGTACTTAGCTAGTGCAACGAGGCCTGACATCTCATTTGCTGTGAGCAAGTTGAGCCGGTTTGTTTCAAATCCGGGAGATGATCATTGGCATGCTCTTGAAAGAGTAATGCGCTATCTAAAAGGGACAATGAGCTATGGAATTCACTACGCTAGGTACCCAAAAGTGCTGGAGGGCTATAGTGATTCAAACTGGATATCTGATGTTGATGAGATAAAGGCCACAAGTGGGTATGTGTTCACACTTGGAGGGGGCGCTGTTTCCTGGAAGTCTTGCAAGCAGACCATCTTAACAAGGTCAACAATGGAAGCAGAACTCACAGCTTTAGATACTGCCATAGTTGAGGCCGAATGGCTTCGTGAGCTCCTGATGGACTTGCCGGTGGTTGAAAAACCAGTACCAGCAATCCTGATGAACTGTGATAATGAAACAGTGATTATTAAAGTGAACAGTTCGAAGGACAACATGAAGTCATCCAGGCATGTTAAAAGAAGACTGAAGTCTGTTAGAAAACAGAAAAACTCCAGAGTGATAGCATTGGACTATGTCCAGACGGCTAAAAATCTGGCAGATCAGTTTACCAAGGGGCTACCACGTAATGTGATAGACTGTGCATCGAGGGAGATGGGCTTGAGACCCACTTAGAGTTGCACAATGGTGGAAACCTATCCATTGTGATCGGAGATCCCGTGAATTTGGATGGCGAAACAAACTATTGGGTAACTGAGAGAAGAGACCCTAAAATGAGCTTATCTACATGATGCAGTTCTCTTCTATTGTGTATGGTAGGATGGTATACACCTTAATGAGATCCGAGTGGCTTTTCATAAAGCAGAGATGTTATCCTACAGAACATCTTAGAAGGAACACACCTATATGAATCCGACTGCTAGTCACAATCTATGAGATCTGGGTGATCTCTAGATACTCATGAAAAGGCCAGGAGTATAACTTATACGCTCCAAACAGAGGGGATGCAAACGGCAGCCTAGTACCAGTTAAGGGTATGAGTGAAACCTGAATCGCACAAGACTGACAATTCAAGGCATAGTCCATTGTTCAGTTGTGATCTGGTGTAGCTCTTTTCCTAGGTGGAAGTTCAACTTAACAGTCTCCACCGAAACACTGTATAACAAACAGGATCAGAATCAAGAGCATTTCCTATGAGCCACGAAATTTGGTGGGGATTGTTAGATTAATGGGCTAGGTCCAATTAAATCCTAATAAATTCCATTGGCCCACATTAAGTGCTATGGTTAATAATACCACCTTGGAAATCTAGGTGAAGAGGTCTCAACTTAAATACGGAGCTAGTGAAGAGTCTCTGTTGACCGGTTGAGATGGTGCATGGACAACCAGGCGGGGCGAGGCGAGGCGAGGCAGACAGCTGCTGCTGCGCTCTCTCGTTTTGTAACGGACGGTAATAAACACGGAGAATTGATTTCGTATCAATGAACGCGTCGGTTACAGAATTAAACGTCGTGAATTGATTCCGTCGGTTACGGAATTAAACGCCGTGAATTGATTCCGTATTAACGAGCGCGTCGGTTACGAAATTAAACACCGCGGTTGATGACACCGAACGTTACTCTCGCGCTTGCATATATATACTCCGCAGCGACCAGAAGGACTTACGAAGTTCTTCCCGACTCTTGCACTTCGAGTTCCTCCTCCTCTGTTCCTGAGCTACATAATCCTTCCCTGGTTCTGTTCACCTGCGTGCACAGGTGTACGGGATGAGCAGGTGCCTCCGGAACTCCGTCCGCTTGAGAACTTGTACGGGTAGGTGGGCGATCAAGTTTTTGGGTAGCGCTTCAAGCGTGACTGCTCCTGTTCTTCGTTCTTCGATGACAACGTTGCATCTTCCTCTACTTCTGCTTCACCATGGTTTCTACTGGAGAGAACGGAGGAGACAACATCAATGGAGGCAATACGAATGCCTCAACATCTTCTGCACCATTATCTGGATATAAGATTCTAACTTTATTTGATTTTCTTCTTGTTATTTACATGTTCACAATGTTATCCATAGGATTTCAATCCTATTTGAATGTCAACGATGTCTATGCTTATTTTACCTTAAGCATTCTTATGTTTATGTTTAGCCTTATCACTAGATCGCTTCTCATTGTATATGTCATGTTTATTGTCTTAATATTTTGGATTAAAATATGCCGAATTATGACCAAATTTCCAACATCCATCACTTCTCGTCACCGCTGCTATGCTTCAGCCGCCGTCGGATGGCGCTGACGCAGGGGGACGGAGCTGATGAGGGGGAGGCACACCAGTCGCGTCGCTGCTGAGCTCCCGCCATCGCTGGATAGCGCTAATGCATGAGGAACCGCCTTAGTCACCACTCCTCATCTCTGCTGTTGTTCTCCTACAGGTTCCAGATGGCGCTGGGGAGCCACCACTCCTCGTCATCGCTGTTGCACTTCCTCTCCATTGAAATTGGGAGAAAACATGGGGGAGAGAGAGGGGGTGCATGTTGTCAATCTCGCCGTCTATGGCGTTGTTTTTTTAGGTGTTTTTGTTTTTCTGTTTTCACTGTTCCTCGTCAGGTAGTGTGTCGTTCATTTCTTTGTTTTGCTTGTGGGCCGGCTAGCTATAGCAGCTACGTCGTGTGTAAAACTTGAGGCGTGCGAGTTCACGTCGAAGTCGTGGAGTCTGTTGTGGAGTCTGAGTCTCGCGCGGCATGATCTGACGTGTGGGATGGCGCACGTCGGTGCGGATCGTGTCGTGCGTATGATGGTCTACTACTGCCGATTTACTAGCGTTGTTTCCAAATAAAAGGAGATGAATATAACCCAGAAAAGCTGCTGAAGGTGTTGCAGCGCCAATTCATGTGTGTTCAAGTTCAGAGGCATTGTTGAGTGTTTTAGTTTGAGAGTTGCAGAGAGATCGAGGATGCCGGGATTCCGTTCGCCGGCTAACAGTGCATGAGATAGAGAAGGAAGGAGAGAGAGAGAGGGAGGAAGAAGAAAGAGAGAGGATGACATGTGGGCCTCATAATTTTTTAGATGACAAATGGGTCTCACATATATGTTATTAATTCTAATGCCACCTAAGTGTCATGTTAACTCTACAGACTAGGTCAACACTACCACATAGATGCCGCGTCAGCGAAACCGCTCTCCAAAACCATTGAGGGAGTTAATTGTACAGGTTTTAATAAATAGGGGTCGAGATATCCGGTGTTATGATTTAGGGATACGAATTATATTTGTTCACTGGTTAAGGGAGTTAAAGCTAGCGGGTGTGCTAGCAGCTGATTGGTTCATTTGCTGTCCCTTCGTTTTACTGACACATGTCCGTGCAGCATTCGGGGTAGGGCGCTCCTAACGTGACTCTCCTTCTATCGCGAGCGTCTGCTGTTCCTGTATTTAGATATCTCGCGTACATGTATACGGGTCAGACGGGAGTAGCCCCTCAGCTAGCAACTTGGGCCTATGGTCATGAGCCATGCCAATGCTTGCACTATGCAGGTCGAGCCAGCTTCCACATACATTCATGTCCTGAACCGATCGACTGCGTGCCTCCGTGCATTCGAGAGTATTGTTGGACTACAGCGTAAAAAGAACAGCGTTAGATTTAAGCGTATTAGTCTCATACACCATTTTTAGTGTAAAATACACACTAGTTCATAATTCAATTAAATCAAAGTTCAATATCAATGTGTTAACGGTAAAATCTGGCAGTGGGGTTCAGATAGAAGGGAATAAATCGGTACAGTATTTTATGACCAAGTATGATGGATTTGAGATCAAATTGCGCGTCGGATGGAAACTGTATCGGCTGAAAGCAAAAGCCGAGAGTCGGATTGACCAGGACCGTCAACGGCTGATTCAGCCGATACAGCATAGTTTGGGTTTAGCATAAGCCCAGTTTGGAATAATTGATATTGCCAAATAGAGATAAGGCTCATTGAAGTCAATTGTATCTATTAATTAGGTTAGTTATGACAGTTTTGTTAGTTTTGTCAAGAGACGGCCGTGAAAGGTCTTGTTCGTATCTGGGTTTTTAGAAGGTTTGAGTCGTGTTCATAATGGACTTACTTTGTACTCGGGGTATAAATATAAACTGTTAGAGTTACGGGTAAGGTATACCCTTTACCTTTCGGTATACATCACATATCGATATGGTATACCTACGTGTATACGGACGTTTTCTGCATACATTAAGGAAATTCATTACGGAGTTCACAGATGGAAGGAGTCCTACTCGGACAGGACTGGGTCGTCACTGTATCGTGCAGGGTCCGATCTCTCCGAGTTCTACTTGGAAACCGCCTGACCTGCGATATAAAAGGGAACCCCTGGGAAGGACCTAAGGCATCGAATCTCATATCCAACACATCCACCACAGCCTACGAAGTCGGAGTCTACAGGAGCCAAGTCGCCGGGAGATTTAGTCGGACCAGCTCGATTACGATCTCGCCGGTATCATCGAGTTCCATTGTTCCCTTTGTAACCTGTGATTTCCATCATATAATCCCATATCAACTGGATTAGGGCTAATACCTATCAAGGGGCCTGAACCAGTATAATCTGTGCTCTTTGTCTGCTTGATGTCGTATTACGTAGATCCTCGTACCAGCGTACCCCAATACCCTCTATATCCGGTCTACGGGTATCCCTCGTCGACAGTGGCGCGCCAGGTAGGGGGACTTGGTGCTCAAGACTCTACTAATATGTCATCCAGCTTCGTCGACAACAGCGCTAACACCAACCTCAACCAAGGAGTTCCTACTTCGACAATGCTGGTGTGGACTCAAGTCGGTGAAATCGTCTTCCCGGTTTACACCACGGTGCCGATCTCAGCTGGTCCATCAATGACCGGAAGCGAGAAAGCGGTGGCTACAACCCAAGACGACTCCATGTCGAAGGATCCTCCCGCCGAAGCGGAGAACGGAACGTCGACGACATCCGAGCCTGAGAAGGATCTTAGTGCGGCCAAACCTTGTCTTTTCAACAAGAATCATGAGCCGACGAGGATAACTTCCGAGGTGACAAGGTCCTGGTGTCCTATCCACAAAACCAGAAAACACACCTTGCAAGCCTGCTGGGTTTTTCTCAACGTACACGTCGAAATTTGTGCCTGCAAAGAGCGTGGAATTCATCGTATTTCTCCAACTCGTGATATCTATTGTCCTATTCACAAAACAAAGAATCACGACCTCTCAAGTTGCAAGGTCTTTCTCAACGCCATGAAGACACCGCTTCCTAAGGTCCATCAGTCACGTATCTCTCTTAGGGATGCGGACAAGGAACAAGGAGCGACACTGACCTCGGATCGATTCGTTGGGGTAATCTACATCGACCCTCACGAGCCATCAGTTCTACACTTGCTCGAAGACTATGGCTCATCGTCAACAAGTACACCACGCGAGGTGTTGGCTATCGATGGGACCGGCACGTCAGCGCGCGCTAATGCAGAAGCGGAAATTCAAGTGAAAGGCAACGCTGGGTGTAGAGCTTTCAGTCGTTCTGTCCCGCACAGCACATCAGCACATCAGGGCCATTCTGGGTATAGAGCTGATGGCGCTATCGCTGGACAACCCACCGCCCTGGCTGCACAGCACATCAGCACATCAGCCCTGATGGCTCTAATGCTGGACCATCAGCGATACTGAGGGAAACCCCCTACGACCCCGTTCTGAACGACGATCTCGCACGCTGGACAGAACGGCTACGGGAATCAGTGACTAACCTCAGCAGCGCGTTCGAAGAGGCCGCCGCTGTAGCGCACCCGGAATAGCCACCAATTGGCGGTGCTAATGGCGAAAACCCTGAACAGCAGGAATCGCCTCATCGAGCCACCCCTCCACCTCGCGGCACCGGCGGTCTCCGCGATCACCTGAATGGCCGCCGAGAGGCGCGACACGCACGACACAATGGGAACCATTCCCAACATCGCGTCTCTTCGCGACGTCAAGATAACGAAGAACAAGGATGCCACTCGAGCGAAGACCGAGACCGCGATAACCGCCACAACCACCACGATCACGACGATCACGAACGGCGGGTGCCGGACGATACTGGTCGAGGACGCCGCCATATTGACGACGACGATGGAGATCGGCGCCGGGACAACAACGGGGGGCGACGACGGGATTCTCGAGAACCCTGTCGACGTCCTCGGAATCATACACCAGAACTAAGTGACCCATCGTCATCGTCATCATCTTTCTCATCCTCATCATCAGATAGACATCCACGAAGGACGTATGATCGCCGACAACCCACCGCCCCCAACGCTTGGTGTAGAGCTTTCAGTCGTTCGCTGCGCGATGTCCGATGGCCTGAAAGATTCCGACCAGGAGCAATAGAGAAGTTCGATGGGAGTACCGACCCGGAAGAATTCCTACAGGTCTACTCCACGGTACTCTACGCTGCCGGAGCAGACGACAACGCGTTGGTGAATTATTTGCCAACTGCATTGAAAGGCTCTGCGCGTTCATGGCTGATGCATCTCGGGTGAAATGCTACAATGGTATATCCGTGCGCTTGCGGATGAACTCTGTAACCATAATATACCAGAAGTATTTCTGCGCTATTGCTGAGAATTATATTTCTAGTAATGTCGTTAAGAAATACCAACAACATTTATGGCGCCGTTGCCGGGGAGGATCTATAACAGAGATTACCATGACTAATACTTTATATTTACCTCTATATAATCACTGTCCTTTGCAGGCTAACCTTGGTTGTTTTCACTTTTATTGTGGAAACAGGGTAGTACATGACTGGTTTCAACTTGCCGGAAAATTTCAAGAAAAATCCAGAAGTTTTCTTTCAGAGCGTTAAGCCGCGAGTCGTTGCTCCACCTATGCGGGTGGATCTCACCGGCGAGAATGACTGGTAACCGATACTTTGTTTTGATTGTTGATGACTTTACATGGTGGATGTGGGTGTTTGTGATTAAATCCAAGGGCCAAGCTTTGGAAGCCTTCACCAAGTTCAAACCCCTGGCTGAGAACGTGGTTGGGCGGCACATAAAGACGCTGAGATCGGATCACGGTGGCGAGTTCCTGTCCGGCGAGTTTGCACAACAGTGCGAATCGGCTGGTATCCAGCGGCATTTGACAGTGCCGTACTCGCCGCAGCAGAACGGGGTGGCAAGCGCCGCAACAGGTCAATGATGGTGATGGCGCGCTCACTGTTGAAGGGGAGGAGCGTGACAGGCTAGCTTTGGGGGGAGGCAGTGCGCCACACAGTGTACCTTCAATTCTCAACTGGCCGCCAACCAAGGCGATGGGAAATCGCACTCCGTATGAAGCGTGGATGGTTAAGAAGCCGCACTTGGCGCATTTGCGGGCGCATTTGCGTGTGTTCGGGTGTATTGCACACGCGAAGAACACAGTACCACACCTCGAGAAGTTGGACGACCGAAGTGCACCGTATGTGTACTTGGGCGTGGAAGAAGGGAGCAAGGCGCATCGACTGTTTGATCCTCGTCGAGGTCGCATCCATGTAAGTCGTGATGTCATATTTGAAGAAAATGTTGTTTGACCATGGAATAGAGCTACAGGCGAGTAGGTCTCTGTTGAATTTGATGTGGAGGAGACCGTCGAGCAACCAGCTGGCTCGACGACATCTGCGGTAGGCTTCGTACCGCGGTACCAAGCACCATCACCCGGCAGATGTCCTTGCAATGAACCGATGGTGGTGGAAAGGGAAAATTCTTCCCCGGCAAGCTCGCTGGAGGCGTCACCATCACTACCGAGCACACCTGCTCATTCCTCGCCCCCCGGATCACCGTCGGCTACTCCTACCAGATCTTTCGGGGAACAGATCACGCCGCAGTCTGGCGGCGACACTGACATCAATGATGGCCCTGTCCGGTACAGGCATATTGATGGCATTATGAATTAATTGTGAACTGCGTTTCTCAATAATCCGCAATGCATATCCTTAATTCCCATGTCAACTTGCCGCTGGTAGATGGATGAGATTTTTGTTGACGACGTTGGCGGCCATGGATAGCACTGTTGCTTTCAATCGGTAGTTTCTTAAGTATCGTCACCTAATCAACTTCCTAGTTTTGAAAATACGATAGAGATAGAGGTAAGGTGAGAAGAAAATTTAGAGTTAAGTTTTTCTTCCTAATCTGGGTTGCCATGTGACTTCTCTTCCTTTCCAATTGACCCCATACTCTCCACCCTCAGCTTGGCAAGATGGCTTGTTTTTCTGGTTATCGTATCTCCTTCGTCCAGATTCCAAATCAGACAAACCATATATCTGTTCTATCGTCATGTTGACTTCAATGTGGTATACTCAAATATGTGATTTGGTTTCATATCTTATAGGTAGTTTTGGTGCTCCTTCAAAATTCAATTGGGAATAAGCCCAAATATCCCGATATGTTTACATTTTATGACCTAAACTTGCAAAACCTGTTAGACCAACAAAACTCATAGAATCCCATTAGTGTAAAGAAACAACAATAAGGTAACATGTTATCTCCATTTATTTTATTAAAATTTTTGTACTCGAATTGGAGTTTTTAGTGGCCACCAATAGGCGTCAACTGAGAATGAACACTCACGGCTGAATCGAAGCACGAACTCAAGAGTTCACGGCCGGAATGGACACAAAGGAAACGCACCTGCACACACGCACAGGATTTTTCAGCAACAAATGTCTTAAGATATACCGGTCCAATCTTTTAAAGGTGCTCATAGGATAAGGTATATGTGTGCGCATTATGAATACCTGCTTTGGTGCTGACTTCACCAATTTTAAGATATGCTGATCTAATCTTTCGGTGGTGGTTATAAGAATAGGATATGTGGTTGCGCATACATAGGGAGGTAAGTGGGTAGGCATTATGAGCACATGCGTTTGTATAGTATTTTAAAAAATAAAAACTTAAGTATTATTGATAAATTAACACCATAAATAAATTACGTCTATGCTATTCTGCAAAACAACTCATAACATTAAAAAAATATTTTCATCATCTTCGTCTTCTCTTTGTTCTTTTCTAAAGAGCCTCGAGCATGGATAACAAAACTTACTATATTTTTATAAGTATGGTAAGAGCATACATATAGTTAAATCGATTGGCGATAAAACTCAACTTCCTACTTAACGATGCAATTATGTATGAGGATGCCGATAGTGAATTAGACAATATGAAATTATGGTTCATGCTGGTTTTAAGGAGTAGATCTACATCAATGGGAGATCCATGTTTAGAGGCAGCATGAAAGAAAGCCTTGGTGCCATTCATAATCAAGACAAAGTAATATTTACTATATTTAAGTCTACGTATATTTTACAGCATAGATATTTTTTCTATTTTTTTAAATAATTTGTACTGAGATATGATTTCTTTTAGCATTTTTTCATAAATAATAAGTGAGGTGCCCGTGCATCCGCATAGGTTTCCTTCCAAGTTTCTTTTAACTAATATCATTATAAAGTAATTAACAAGTAATCATGGTATTTAACGGTGTCATTAGCCATTAGCCAGCCAGTTCGATGGGCAGTCAAGCGAACTTGCTGCTGCGCCCAGCCCGTTCACTGAGCAGCCAAGCGAACTCGTAGAGCAGTTTACTGCAACGATGGTATATTTTTGGCACTTCTCTCTATAAACACATATATTCTGTAAAAACGATTAGAAAAATGTATATTTTCGAATTTTTCCGGTTACATGACACATGTAGGCCCCCAATTTACCTCCCTTGGTTCTTTTCCCACTTGTCTCTTGAATACTTCAAATCTCAATTCCTAAAATTCATTCTCCTTCGACAAATTTGACAACACCAATCGAGAGCCTACCATGCACGCATGGATATATATATACACACACATTAAAAAAAAAACCCCTTCATCCAGCTACCACATCTCAATATAAAACCCTTCCCCACCACCCTGCCTCTTGCTGCTTCTGTAACTTCCCTCTCCCCTTCAATCTGAAACCATAATGAACTTAATTTCGCTTTTGTCAGGTTTTAGCTAGGTTTAGGAGGCATCATGAATCGATTACTAGCCCAATAAAGAGAACCTAGGGTACTGGCACATATATATACAGTTGCTGTCGAGAACATTTAACACACAGCGACCGGGCTAGAACTGCTCTCTGGCCTGTCCCTAATCCTGTAACGCTCAATGCATCAAAAACATCAATTTTGATTGGATGCCACCTCTCGATCAGTTCTGTTTCTTGTTTTGGCACTTAGAGAAAAACCCCACCTGATCTTACCAAGCCACCTCCCTCTACTTATGGATGGAAGTGTGCAATCTGGTTACCCAAGTAAAAACCGGCCGGCTTAGTAGTTTAGACGTGTTAGTATAAAGCCCAATGTGAAATTTGTATAATTGACATCCCACTGTGCCTGATGTGCCTATTTGTATGACTGCTTCCTTTGGAACCCTCTAATAATCCATTGTGTTTTTATGGTAAAAAGTGGATGATATGATCTTATATTGTGGACATGTAAAATATTATGAGAAGTTATACAGTACTTGAGAAAATATCTCGAGGTACATAAGTTTTACATTAAAATTAATACCAAAATTTACATTAGAAAATATGGTAACTCTCAGTGTCTTCTTAACAATGGTAAAATTACTCAAATATTATTCTGTGCGTATACGGATATGAATAAATAAAGCAATCAGGCAGAAGTACTCCCTCTATCCCTACATAAATCAAACCCTAGCTTCCCAAGGAGCTTTTAAGGAGAGAAATAAAAGACCACAATACTCTTAATTAATGTGAAAGACCACAATACTCTTAATTAATGTGAATGTTGTATTGAATAATGGATAGGTGAGGGGTATTGAAGTAATAAAATTTCTCGTTTTGCGGATTGGTGGCAGGTAAGAAGGTAGAAGTTGGTTTATTTTAGGACAAATTTAAAATCTAGAAGTTGATTTATTTTGGGACGGAAGGAGCAGTAAGAAGAAAGGGATCTACGTGTAAATCGATTTTGAGGCAAGTATTTCTCCTTGTCTATTTGAATGAGCACCACGAATTGAATCCATGTTTGAAAATGCTCTCCGAATTGTCCGATGATGGTGTAGAGTTTTCTAAAACCAAGTTCTTATAAACTTTTACCTGCTTCATTCTAAAAAGCACAGATTCTTTTGTTAGAAATTAATCTTGTTTGCGTTTCATTCTCGTGTGTGCGCTCGCGTGAGAGGAGCTGAGTCATCGATTAGCCAACATCTTTTTCCTGGTATCAGTTAGGCATGGGATGCATACAGGATTCATCCAAAAAGGACTTGATGGTTTGCTGTACTGTAGTTTGCTGTTCCTCTGGAGCTAGCAGTTATGCCAGCAATTTGTGATACATATGTTTGGCTTATAGGTTGAGTTTTTGTCACAAACTGAATGACCGCAAAACAGCTAGCTAACATGGATATTTTAAATTTCAGTTAAGTAATGAATTGTACATTTACTTTCAATCTTTAATTTGGAGTTCCTTTAGTATCATTGGAAAAAAAAAGTGTGTTTCATTGACACATGTACGAAATAATTAATTTAACCCCTCCTCTCCCAAAAACAAAAAAAGACCCCAGATGATGCCTGCACTATAGGCTTTGCTTATTCCCAAATCCACCAAATCCCAATCCTTAAAAGTCATTCTCACTTGACAATTCTGACAACAATCTTCGAGGTGTTAGTATGCGAGCGTTCATACTCATACACACACATACAAACCAGCATCCGATTACCTTTGTCTCAATTTTAGGTTTAGGAGGCATTGGGAATTGATTTTATCCAGTGTCTACTGATAGAGCAATTTTACAACGAACTAGTAAGTTGAGCTGGTAAAGTACAGAAAGTGGCTTGAAAATGTATAAACGAAATTTTTGTATTTTTTATTATACTATTACATATTGCTTACTAGCTAGTTCTTAAACTGAATCAAAGAAGAAAAAAAGTACCATTTTGTCTTTATTACAACTGCTGAATTGAACTTCTCTTTATAGCCCATAACTTTCATTCAATCCAGAGGATAGTTCTGACTTAAAAGTTTAAGAGTACGTTCAGAACTTCAGATCGTCTATCCTATAATTGATATCCCGTTGTTTCTATTTGGCTGTTTGTATCATTGCTTCCTCTGTAACATCAATTCCTAGAGAGCGCGTCTTAAAGTGATTTCTCATGTCCCCTGTAACATACAAAGCTTGCGGAGTATATTGTGGATACCAGCAAACCAAAGCACCACAGATTCCTCTTCCTATCCATCAATTAGGCATGGGAGCCATACTGGATTCATCTGCCTCTCCGATGACAACGCCAAGTTTTATAGTTTGTTCTTCATTGTGAGTAGCAACTGCAGCCCATAGTGGTCCATTGTGATGTGGACGAGGGTTACCGATCTTCCGAAAGGTTCTAATAGGCAGTCAATTTGAGCGGAGTCGCAGCACAGCCCGATCCGGCTTCTGAACGAACACACTCTTGAGCCCCGCAATCGTAGCACCACGTCTCCTCTGGTTATCACCCGTATCGAAACGCGGAAGACCTCGCCGAAAAGGCTAATCCTTGTTTGCGAATCGAAGAACATAAACAAGAACAAGGAAGAATACAACTAAAATTGTAGATGAATGATTAAGCTCACAAGTTGGTGTCTTACAAACCGATTTAGTGGCGAAACTGTTCTTGACAGAATAATCTAAGAAAAACCTAAACCCTAAAGGTGACGGCTGGTACTGATATATAGAGTTTATGGTCGTGCAAACAACCCTTGATGCAACCCTAATGGGTTCCAATACGATACACGGCCCAAATGCCCAAATACGGTGACGTAGCACCGGGACAGATTCTTGACGTCAAATTGTTCGGTCGGTTCCTGTTGACTTGGAAAGAATTTGGACGTGGGACCAGAACCATTGGAAATATTATCTTCTTAGCTTTCCAGCCATATAAAGAACGCCATAATCCGAGCATGTATGTGATCTGGGTGCCCGTTTTAGTGCAGACTGGTCCTGGACTCCGAATCGTACTCGAAGTCGACTTGGTTTGGGCCTCCATCTTGACTTGGACGTCCTTGATGATCCTCCGCGCCTCTAAGTCCCTCTCTAAGGGTGTGTTCACTGGTTCATGTTCCCATCCGGAACAATAGACACGGAAAACGGAGCGGTCCATTGGCGCGTGATTAATTAAATATTAGCTATTTTTTCAAAAATGGATTAATTTGATTTTTTTTAAAGCAACTTTCGTATAGAAACTTTTTGTAAAAAACGCACCGTTTAGCAGTTTGAAAAGCGTGTGCGTGAAAAACGAGGGAGATGGGTTGAGAAAAAAGGGTTGCAAACATACCCTAAGTGTCTCTTTGTCCTCTCCATGATTCCTATAATTATTAGGTAGCAATATATTCTCAAAATCATACAAAGAAGAATAGGAACGAGCTCACCTCTAAATTCAATTGTCTCGCGCGAGCTCTTATTATTAGTCCTTAAATGACCAGTGGAGGATTGTTGTGTGTATCCGAAGGAGTGATGTCCTTATCATCCTCCCTCTCTTGAATTAGAGTCGTCCTCGACTCAAGTACATCTTCTTCTCTCAAGTATGGTTTTAAATCTAAAATGTTAAAAGTGGGACTAACCCCAAACTCAGGAAGCAATTCAAGTTTATATGCATTATCATTAACCTCCTCAATAATTTTGAAAGGACCATCAGCTCTAGGCATTAACTTAGACATTCTAAAATCTTAAAATTGATCCTTTCGCAAGTGTAACCAAACTAAATCACCCGGTTCAAGCTTCACTTCTTGCTTACCTTTACTACCAGCAATTAATTCTATACTTTTTAGTCATCTTTTCAATGATCTCATGTATTTTCAAAATAAATTCAGCATGTGCCTTAGCTTCAGTGTGAACCCTCTCACTAGTAGGTAAAGACTAGAACTGCTCCATGGCCTGTCCCTAATCCTGTTACGTTCAACGCATCAAAAACATCAATTTTGATTTGATGCCACCTCTCGATCAGTTCTGTTTCTTGTTTTGGTATTTAAAGAAAAACACCGCCTGATCTTACCAAGCCTCCTCCCTCTACTTATGGATGGAAGTGTGCAATCTGGTTACCCAAGTAAAAACCAGCTTAGTAGTTTAGACGTGTTAGTATAAAGTCCAATGTGAAATTTGTACAATTGACATCCCACTGTGCCTGATGTGCCTATTTGTATCATTGCTTCCTTTGCAATCCTCTAATAATCCATTATGTTTTTTTATGGTAAAGAGTGGACGATATGGTCTTATATTGTGGACACGTAAAATATTATGAGAAATTATACAGTATTTGAGAAAGTATCTCAAGATATCTAAATTTTATATTAAAATTTTTGGTACTTCATTCGAGGATATCAAAATTAATTTATATATATTAGAAACTATGGTATCTCCTGGTATCTTTTGAAATATGTTAAAATTACCAAAATAGTATACTGTGCATATACATATAAGAATAAATAAAACAATCAAACAGAACTAGTCAGAAGAAAGGGATCTACGTGTAAATTGATTTTGAGGCAAAGTATTTATCCTTGGCTATTTGAACGAGCACCACGAATCGAATCCATGTCTGAAAATGCTCTTCGAATTGTCCGATGATGGTGTAGAGTTTTTCTAAAACCAAGTTCTTATAAACTTTTACCTGCTTCATCCTAAAAAGCATAGATTATGTTTCCTGGTATCAGTTAGGCATGGGATGCATGCAGGATTCATCCAAAAAGGAATTGATGGTTCGCAGTGTATTGTAGTTTGCACTTCCTTGTCAGCTGGAGCTAGCAGTGATGCCCAGCAATTTGCGATACATATGTTTCGCTTTGATATTATGCGAAGAGCTAGCTATCGCTTATAGGTTCGAGTTTTTGTCACAAACTGATCAAAGACCGCAAAACAGCTAACATGTATATTTTAGCTTTCAGATCTGTTATATCTGAAAAGGAATAACTCTCCCCCCGCGTCGCCGCCGCGCCTCCGTCACCGCTCCCCCTCCCCCCCTCCCCCTACCTCGCCGCCGCCGGAGCTCTCCTTTGCCGGCTGGCGAGCTAGGATGGCGGCGGCGGGGCCTTCTTCGCGGCGGCGTCCCTTCTAAGGCGCGGTGGAGGAGACGTTCGCCGGCGTCGGGGAGTGGTGGCGGCGAGGCCTCCGGGCTAGGCAGTGGCAGATCTGGCGCCGCCATCGCCGGATCTGGCCAGCCTCTCCGGTTTTCGGCCGGAGTACTGGCGGCGGCGCCGTGGGGCGGTGTGTGCGGAGGCGGCAAGGTTGGCGGCGGCCGGTGCGCGCGTGGCGGCGCGAGGCGGCGAAGTCCAGCGCGCGCGTGGGTGGTCCGGTGCGCGCGTGGCGGCGCGGAGGACGGCGCTTGCGAGGCGGCATCGCGACATCTGCTGGCTCCCGATCGGCGAGGCGCGTCGCTGGGGCGTCAGCTACACCGGCTCTCCAGCCGCGCCCCATCCCCACACCTACCCCTCCGGTGTCGACAGCAGCCACAACCACCCTCCCCTCTCTTGGCTTCTTCCTCTTTGCAAGCAGAAGGGGGTGTCCGCCACCCTTGTCTCCCTTCTTCTCGCTTCCTCCCTGGCAGCTCTGCTGCCTAGTTGTTTAGTTGCATTGCTTCTTACACCAGTGCTCCTCTCTCTGTGCTGGTGGTGAAGTTGGAGGTGGTTTGTCGCAGCTGTAAGGGGTGTCCTGCGAAGGCCGGGGTCCTCGCCGGAAACATGGATGACACCGATGCCTTCGATGCCTTCTCTCCTCCTTGATGCTCCTCCCTTTTTTTGGCCGTCTGCTTCCAGTCTCAGCCGTGGAGTCTTTCGGTGGTTGAGGAGAAGTGTTCGTCTATGAAGGTGGTTCAGTCTGTCTGTAGTCAGGGCTCTTGGGCCTCGCAAGTGCTTCTAGTGTCCTGCGACTAAGTGAACCTGTCGTAGTGCCGAGTTGGAGCGGTGTGCTTATCTTCAGTGCCAGAGTTTTGTGTTTGGCGGAGTCGGAGCTGCTGCATCGGGCTTAGCCGATGAGCTGGGCAACGATAACACAACACTTTTGCTCTGGCCCATTGTAGATCCTCCTTTGGAGGGAGTCTCGGGTGAAAGCCCTGTCTTGTCTTCCAGAATCGGCAACATCGATGCTTGCGGGTGCCGTATCCTTCTTGGAGGTGCTGCTTTGTGGACTCTCTCCCCCTTTGGGTGAAAACTCAGTCCAATTTTTGGGCGGGCGTCGGCAGCGGCTTCTGTCGTTATTCCCCTCCTTGGAGGCTTCGCCTTGAAGGTCTTGCTCTTTCCTCGGTCACTTTTGTGGTTCGGTCGTTTGTCCCAGGCTTTTTTCTATGTCTTTTGTGTAAGGTTTCGTCAGTTTCCCTTTAGCAAACTATGCAGTTGTAAGATTTTTGGGCCCGGTTTTCCTTATTAACAAGGTCAACTCTCTTCTTATAATATTCCGGTAGATCTCATACCGTCGGTTTCTTAAAAAAAAATATTTTACCTTTCAGTTTATAATTAATGCATTGTACATTTCCTCTCAATACTTTGGAGTTCCTTTAGTAAAACTGGATAAAAAGTTTGTTTCATTGACACATGTATACGAAATAATTAATTTAACCCCTCCTCCCAAAAACAAACAAAAAAAAACCAGATGATTCCTTCACTACATATATAGGCTTTGTTTATTCCAAATCCACCAAATCCCAATCCCTAAAAGTCACTCTCACAGTCACACTTGACAAATTAGACAACATCCTTCGAGGTGTTAGTACGCACGCGTAACACACATACAAACCCTCATCTAACTAGCGACCGTCTCAAAAAAAAAGAAGGGAAATACCATGTGTCAATTTTAGGTTTAGGAGGCATTGGGAATTGATTTCATCCGGTTTCTAGTGATAGAACTAGCGCTGTGGAGATTATGGGTACCCCATACTCACATGACATGGTTATCCGACTGGTTATAGGGGATAACTTATATCTATGAAATATATAACGGATCATGACTTGGGTATTACGTTTCCCTGTATATTATGGAACGGCCTAAAGTCCTGGTTTGATAAGATTGTAAAGTAGATTTAGGAAACCGAAATCGTATTGGTTAAGGTTTCTATCTTATAATCCTTCCCCCCATCCTATATAAGGTGGGCAGGAGGCCCTCTAGGGGGCATGAGACAACTAGATCGTCAGATCTATAATACACATGGCGGATTTAAATCCCCAAACAGGAGTAGGGTATTACCTCTCATCGAGGGGGCCTGAACCTATCTAAATCCTTGTCTCTGCATCCATCCACTTTTAGGTCTCGTGCGCTACCCCTTTATTATTGCCGAATTCATGTTTCGACAGTTGGCGCGCCAGGTAGGGGTGCGTCGAGTTTTCCGTCAAGAAGTGTGATGGAATCAAGATCACGAGTGGCCGGATTTTCCTTCACCCCGAAGGCTGGCTTTCGGTTTTGACGGATTCGTCTTCTTTGATGGTGACTCCAACAATCTCTCCCTCTTCGACTTGGGTTTTAACCAGTCGAGAGAACGGCGATCAAAGATTTACGTCATCAAGTTGGAGGCTTCAATCGTTGGGGTCACTGATATCTCCTGTGCATCTCCACAAAGATCTCTGCTTCAGGAGCTACACTTTGTGGTTACAAGAATAACCAGGTTCGTCGTTCCAATCTACTAATCGTTATTAGATTGGTCTCTGATATAACTACTAATTAAATTAATCTATGCCTTGCATGTACTGTTGCTGGTTCTGACCTCCGAGTCTTTCGATCATTGTCACGGGAGATCAAGACATCAGCTCACCGAGCACACATCTCTATATGGGTAGATCGTATTGATCTTATACCAGGCGTACAATAGAAGTCCAGACTCGGATTTAGCTGATTGGATCATTCTCGGACTCGGCTGACTACTGGATGATCAGGTCAAAACAAAAATACACTCCGCATGCAAGGAAAGCACTGGGAAGGTGGTCGGCACGAGCCCCAACACTTACCAGTACCCCAGCTCTGGGAAAAGCAACGAACGCTATGCGTTTGATCAATTCCAGAGCTATTGGTTTTGCATCTACATCCCAGAAGAATTGCCAGGCATACACATCGTTAATTGGTTGTCATGAGCTATCCTCAATAAGGGACACCAATTAATATTTCCATCCAGCTCATACGCATGTGAGCATATATGGCTACCTTGCCAACTAATCAGATCAGGAGTCCTAGCACCATACTCCTACGTGAGGATATATGATATATTGGCTGACATCATCAGGAGATATTGTCTCGGACTCCATCAAAACATGCTCCGGTTTTCCCTTCAAGCACTCCTCTGACATCATGAGCTTGAGTTATAAACCACTACCGGATCAGTACAACACGGCGTTGAGTCTGGAAGGGCCTATGTCTTCGTTATTATCGTTGGCTTGCCTCCGTCGCCGCGACTGGTGTTCTCGCCTATACGGTTGGTTGATCACACCACTGTTGATGGGCATCTTCGTCTTCACCGACTGGTCGCCTTCGTCGCCGCCGATTGATGTCTTTGCCTTCATGACTGGCTTATTTCGTCGCCATTGACGGATGACTTCGTTCCTATATCGGTCATCTCTCCGTCACCAAGGAGAATATTACAAAGCTAAGTCATCATTAATTTTCTTCTTTATATGATATTTTTCTTTTCCTCTAACTCACTACATCAATTGGTTCGCCATTGACTAGTGAGTCGGGGGCTATAGATGCTATGTCATATTTTTTCAACAATTTTCATAATATTTATCTTGATTGCTTGCGACATAATCTGAGTACAAAAGTGACTATCGAGTTATAGAGTTCTATCTTCCTATGCTTTCCGTTTGGTTTGTCGATGGATAGTTGCCTTTGGGCCGATTCCTAGCACCCGGGGGCTCGTTGGATGGACCGAGTAACGCAAGATGCTAAGTATTATTCGGAATAAATCAAAAGCATAGAAATAAGATAAATTTATTTTCTTCTCTTAACAATTGCAAAAATACCTGAGTAGTAAATTTTGATTCGTGAAACTTTGTTCCATTAATGACGAACTCATGTCACTCATATGCATGTTTGGGAAGTGCCTAGGCCGACTCCCGGTGCTTGGTGGCTATGACTAGTCGGGCAGAGTGTTTAAACGTAATGAGTCATCTGCTCGGGGAAATCAAAATTGACGAGAGGAGAAATACGTATTTATAAACACTTTTAATACTTGAATCTTTCTCAAGTACTGTATTTACATCAGATACTACTCATCCTATATATTTGTTCTGCAGGATCCAGATCCATATATGCATCAAAGGGATTCATGGCTTTAAGCTTATCTCCTATGTTACAGGAATGGATCAGTCAGAACATCACCACTGGCTTGCCGTCGTCGCCGCCGACTGGTGTCCTCGCCTATACGGTTGGGTAGTCACACTGCCGTTGTTGGGTGTCGTTTTCTTCACCGACCGGCCGCCTCGTCCGCCGTCGACTGGTGTTTTCGCCTATACGATTGGGTGGTCACACCGCCGTTGTTGGGCGCCGTTTTCTTCACCGACCGGCTGCCTCGTCCGCCATCGACTGGTGTTTTCACCTATACGGTTGGTTGGTCACACCACCGTTTGTTAGGCGTCTACGTCTTCACCGACCGGCTTGCCTTCGCCGCCGCCGATTGGTGTCTCCACTTGCATGGCTGGCCTATTATGCTGCCGTTTGTTGGGCGTCTACATCTTCACCGACCGGCTTGCCTTCGCCGCCGCCGACTGGTGTCTCCGCCTGCACGGCTGGCCTATTATGCCGCCGTTTGTTGGGCGTCTACGTCTTCACCGACCGACTTGCCTTCGTCGCCGCCGACTGGTGTCTCCGCCTGCAACTGGTGTCTCCGCCTGCATGGCTGGCCTATTATGCCGCCGTTGTTGGGTGTCTACGTCTTCACCACCGGCTCGCCTTCGCCGCCGCCGACTGGTGTCTTCGCCTGCACGGCTGGCTTATTATGCCGCCGTTGTAGGACATCTACATCTTCTCCGACTGGCCACCTCATATGACGCCAACTGGTGCTATCGTCTTCACGGTTGGCCACGTCGCCACCACCGCAAACAGGCGTCATCACCTTCAACGCAAGCTGTCTACGTCTGCTGCCGACTGGTTTCTTCACTTCCATGGCTGCATGATTCTGCCAGTGTTGATTGGCCTTATCGTCTTCACCGCCGGTCATCTCGTCTGCTACTGACTAGTGCCCTTGCCTCTACGGTTGATTTATACCGCTACCACTACTGATGGACGTCCTCATCTTCATTGCTGGTCGCCTTGTCTAACGCCGACTGGCTTGTTCGCCTCCACGGCTGCGCGTCTTCATCGTCATTGACTGGCGTCATCGTCATCGCCGGTTTGCTTTCACCGCCGCCCATTATGACTTCACCTTCATGGCTGGCCTATTTTACCACCGTTAAAGAACATCTTCGTTTTCGTCATTATTCTATTTCTTCCGTCGCCAACTGGTTCTGTCGCCGCCGACTCGTGTTCACTTCATCACAGCTATGCAACTTTGTCACCATGGTGGAGCTACTTCATCTTCATTGTCTTCGGCACCGGCAAACTCTATTGCCGCTACTTCGCAAGTTTTGCTACTTCACTAGCCATGACGTCTACAAGAGCTTCGACATCTCGGTATGCGTCACCAAATATGATGCCATGTTATTTTACTACAACAAGTGGTGCTCCAATATTCAAGATTTCTCTCCGGACATCCTCAATACATATCTTCACTCAAGTGATGGCTACTCGACGACAAGAAGCTACAGTTCTCGACTCTATGTTCAGTTGTTTCCCAACTAATCAAAGAGTCGGGGGCTACACAAATACAAGACTCTCAAAATTCGACAAGATGAAGCAATCAATCAATCAACGAGTCAACTCTGGGAGTTATTATCTTCGTCTGCGCTTCAGAGCCGGCATTTTATTTCAGCGACTCCAATTATTACACCAGTAGGTCAAGATTAAATTTACATGTCTGGGAGTTTGGAATCATCAAAAAATCAACTCAGATCAGATTCAATGAGTTGAACAACAGCATGTACTTTCCTCTAAGTAAAGCATCTGCAACAGCTATAGCACCAAGTTCTACTGCCATCTTTATAAATCAAGGGGCGTTGCATTAGTCTTCATTATGCACATGCTTGCATCAAGGAAACTATTCGAGCTTCGACATCTTCTCAACAATTTGAAGGATTATTGTCACTGACATCATCAACAGAACCTCTACTTCATCGGCCCTGACGTCTCCGCTGTTGCTAAGGGGTGACTACGTATTCACCTTCGGTTGCTTCTGTCATCACCTACTTTCATCGCCGACTTGTTATTTCATCTTCACAGATGACCTACTATGCAAACGCTGGTGAGCATCTTCATCATTATCATCAGTTGCTACACTGCTATTGACTGGATCACCGACATCGTCATCTTCATCAATATCCTGTCAAGCCTCTTCAATATAGCCTATTCTACTGCTGTTTGATGGGCAACTTCGTCATCATAGTCGATCATCTACGATTGCTGCTTATCATCATTACTGTCGGTTGCGTTTGTCGTCGCCGACTATTTTCTTCATCTTCATGATTGGTGGATTTCGTCATCGCCTTTGATGCGTGTCTACATCTTCACCGTCGGCTTGCTTTCGTCGCCACCGACCGGTATCCTCGCCTTCATGGATGGCTTATTATGTCGCCACTAATGGGCATCTTCATCTTCTTCACCAGCTGCCTCATCAGTCACCGACTGATTATTTCGCTGCCATGGCTACACAACTTTATCGCTGGGCGCCTTCATCTTCATTGCTGGCTGACCTGACTGCTGCTGACTGGTTTCTTCGCCTCCACGGTTGTACAACTTCATCACTTTTGATTGGTATCACTATCTTCACCACCACCAATATTTTTGCCACCTCTGGTGGGCAATATTATCTCTATATTGGTCGTCTTGTCTCTATGCCAACTGCGTCAGCTACTATCAATGGACCATTGTAACTACGACAGAAGGACAAGCTATATGATCAGGGGCTTACTAGCTCAAACACAAGTATCATACCTTCAATTTGGACTTGTTCCGGATACATGCAACATGAATTCATGATCATGGGTCTATTTTCTATGCTCAAAGACTGGACTATTTATTATTCCCAGTAAGGGTTATCAACCGAATACTTGCGCCAGTCGGGATTCAATTATTATATCTATTTTGGAGTATCCCATAAGGGATAATCACTCAGATTAGAAGCTATTCATATGAGCTACACTTGGTCTATATCACCCGGAAGATTTATTACTCGAGAGCATGTTACATGCGTCATCCTTTAAAGGGTGTCGAAGGCATATTTTTTGGCCTAGGCCTAATATGTCTGCAACCCATATTTTCAGGTGTGGCCTGTCACGTTCTTTTAGGGACTTAGGCACTTTTTTCTTAGGCCAAAGTGCGCGTGATCAAGTGCCCAATACCTTAAAATCCTTTTATACCGCAGTTACTCAACTTTTTAGGAGTTGGTACAATACATCTTAAAAGGTGTCGAACAGTAAAGCTTTATATAGCTGCCCCGCTGACTTTTTTATGTAGTCAAGGCGTTGTTTGGGTTTATCAAGCAATTGATTGGATACAATATCATTGCTTTTTGCCATGTAAGTGTGCATTTTTATTGACCAATATTATGGCTTAGGCTGATTATATATTGTGGTCATTTTCCAGGCGGTTGGTAAATTCTTTATGAGTTTATTTACTCGGATGTTACACCACATATGCCATATATTTCCAGGTGTGGTGAAACCATGTGTCTTTTAGGGACTTAAGCACATCTGTTAAAGCAGTGTGCACATGGTGTGTGTCCAATACTTTGGAAATTTCTTTATTCACAACATACAAGCTTCTTTATAGCTATTTTGCTATGTGAATTTTCAATGATGTAGTTAACTTTAGGTTGCACGCATCATATTCTACAAAGCAGTCGGTATATCACTTGGATCATGTTATTTGGGGATTCACACCGTATATGCTATCAAGTCACTTAGTTGACTATAATTATCAAGAATCACTCAGTTGGTTGGATTATTTACTCCTTGACTATATGTTCAGTTTGCTCAACTAACCACATAGTCGAGGGCTACACCTATTAGGTGCATCTAGTCGATGCACCTAAAATTTCATTTAATTATTTTTCAGCCCTCCACAGTCTTCTGATTTGGTAAAAGTACTCGGGAGACCATGGCGAAGATGATTGAAGCACTCAGCTTTGGAGTAATCTAGTTCGAGAGAAGATTATCTTTTCGACTGTGAAGGTCTCAGGGGCTACTGTGAATATTGTGGGTACCCCATACCCACACGGCATAGTTATCCGACTGGTTATAGGGGATAACTTATATCTATGAAATATGTAACGGATCATGACTTGGGTATTATGTTTCCCTTTATATTATGGAACGGTCTAAAGTCCTGGTTTGATAAGATTGTAAAGTAGATTTAGGAAACCGATACCGTATTGGTTAAGGTTTCTATCTTGTAATCATGGCCCCCATCCTATATAAGGTGGGCAGGAGGCCCTCTAGGGGGCATGAGACAACTAGATCGTCAGATCTATAATACACATGGCGGATTCAAATCCCCAAACAGAAGTAGGGTATTACCTCTCATCGAGGGGGCCTGAACCTGTCTAAATCCTTGTCTCTGCATCCATCCACTTTTAGGTCTCGTGCGCTACCCCCTTTTATTATTGCCGAATTCATGTTTCGACAAGCGCTGTCGACAACATTTAACACGCATGATCAGGCAGGACTACAGCTTCTCCATTGCTTGTCCCTAATCACTTCACAGTGGCACGAGAAGGAAAGGTGAAACCAACATCTGCGGCTTGGTAAGGGACGAAAACGGTCGGAAACGGTCGGAAAAACCCTATACCATTTCCATTTTCATTTTATTTTCTCAAAAATGGAATCGGAACGGTATACTCGGAAAGAGTAACGATATCGGTAATGTCGGTATATCTGAAACGGAATCGTCGGAACGGGAATCTACCGATATCGGTCGGAAATCAAAAATTCATGTCGAAAACAACGAACTGTGGTATCATCCCACATTTAACTATGTATGAAGATGACCTTATAATTTCACCCTTGCATCATCACGCTGCCACACAACACCGTTATACGATGATTAATAAGTTGACAATAAGGTCGACAAACAATATAAAAAGTTCAATGATACTTCAACATCAATATGGCTAAAGCATACAATGTGGTAACTACCATTGTAATTATGTTTTATGTTGACACTATATAACTACCATTGTAATTAAGCTTCATGCTAAACTAGACTTTTTGGTAGTTTCTAGGTAAGGGGGTCACGGAGAAGAGTCAAGATAGTGGGGTCCGCCAGTGGGTCCCACTGTCTTTGTTTTTCTCTCTTTCTTTTCTTTTCTCTCTCTCTTATCCTTCCCTTCTCTCGGTTCCTTCTCCTGCTCTCTCAATTTCTTCTCTGTTTTCTCACCCGTTCTCTTCTCTGCCTTCGGCTCCTTCATGCGCGCCCAAGAGGAGAGAGGTGCCGGAGATGGCGGCCTGGCGCAGCGCGGCGGTGGGGGAAGGAGAGAGAGGAGAAAGGGGCGGTGCCGGTGGGGAAGAGGAGGCCGGGGCGATGCGGCGGCGCTCGGCACGACGTTGCTCGGCGCTTGGCGCGGCGGCGCTTGGCTCGGCGGCACGGAGGCCGGCGGTGGAGGATGGGGGAGGAAAAGGGGGCCGGCAGCGATGGAGGCTGTCGGGGCGAAGGAGGCTGCGACCCGTGTCAGCGATGTCGACTGCTTTAGTCTCTTAATGCCTAATGGGCTGCTCCTGCTCCTGCTAGCCAGGCCCAGTCGGCTTCCTTCTTCGGAATTTTGTTGGAAATTTGACGGAAATTACCGATAAAAAACGGTTACCGACAAAACGGTCGGAAAAAACCCCCATATCTGGAAATTGGGGCTAACCTGGTGTGTTTCTTATTGCTTAGAATAACAGGATACAAAAGTTTAGAAGAAAACTTCTTCTATTTATATAAGTATACTATGCGATCCGGGTTCTCGGGACTCCCGTTCACTTGCTCTATGGCGATTGCAGCTGGATTTTTCACATTTTGGTTCTTTTGAAAAACTTATTTTGTAAATAGACCCCTGAAAAAACTTATCCTAGAAATGGCTCTTTTTGGGGCGTCAGAGTGGCTGGCGCCGTCATCCAACGGGACGGCGGCTGGCGCCGTCCTCCTGCCACCGTGGCGCACGCGAACCGACGTGGCAGGAGGAGGGCGCCAGCATGGCTGGCGCCGCCGCCTCCATTCCTATTTCTCTGTATGGAGTTGCAACGGTGTCATTTTTATTTTATTTTTTTCGATGTTTTTTCACACTCAGGATCACGATACAACCAACCACAAAAAAAAATGAAACTCAAACTACCACTTAGCTAAGTCTGAAAATATCTAGCATACCACTTAGTCTACTTTGCACCTTCACTAAAATTAGACCATAACTCCTTTAGTAAAACCCTTTGATCAGCATGTTAAACATAATGCACTCTACCACTATAACCACATGAAATGACATATATAAGTTAAACAGTACATAGAGATGCAATTTTTTATTTTTATTTCATTTTTTTGATATTTTTTCGCACTTAGGAGAACATAGGAACCAACCGTATAAAAAATAAACTCAAACGGACAAAATATGTGACATGTAGAATTTTCCAAAACTCTACCTAAATGAACAAAATATGTCATCTATTAAAATAGGCGTAACTTTCTCATACGGACTCGGAATCAGGCAAATAATATATGCATGGACATCTACAGAAAAAGTTACATCCAATTCTCCCCAGCTTCGCCAGGTTCGGCGATATTAAAACCTCCAAATTCCGCTGGCAAGATTGTGTTTTTGAGGAGAGAAGTTTTTCGGTAGAGCTTTGGAAAATTCCACATGCCACATATTTCGCCCGTTTGAGTTTATTTTTTACATGGTTGGTTCCTGTGAGTTCCTAAGTGCGAAAAAAAATATCAAAAAAATAAAATAAAAATAAAAAGTTGCACATCTCTGTCCTCTGCACTAGTTCGGAGAGAGAGGAGAGGAGAGGAAAATTCTACATGTCACATATTACGTCCATTTGAGTTCAATTTTTCTATGGTTGGTTCTTGTGTGTCCCTAAGCGTGAAAAAAATATCAAACAAATAAAACAAAAATAAAAAATTTCGGGGGGGTGGGGCGCCAGTCACTCTGGCGCACTCCCCCTAGCCACCTCAGCATCACCCCGCCACGTCGGCAGGGGGATGGCGCCAAAGAGGCTGGCGCCGTCCTGTTGAACGACGGCGCCAACCACTCTGGCGCCCCAAAAAGGACCATTTTTGGGATAAGTTTTTCTAGGGGTTTATTTACGAAATAAGTTTTTCAAAAGGACCAAAATGCTGACCCTTGCACTGATTATTCTGCAATAATCCGTCCACTACAACACATATGACCTTTTGCGAAGAATTTTTCCTGACATCGGAGCTATTTATAATTATGTCATTCAGTTTTATTTCGCTCTCTATGGGATAGTGTAACTTAGCGACAAAAATAAGGGGTTCATCAATGAGACGAACTACAAATCGTCGTAACCTAGTCTAGTGGCAATATTATTGTGACGAGTGTTATTTTGTCGTAAGAGGCCAACCAACAAACGTCCCAAGCTCATGACAACGTTGATTTATCATAAGTTTTTTTTTCTAAATATTTTTTTTAAAAAATAAAAGTATAGAGCAGGTCCCCTTCAGATTTCACACGTGAATACGTGATAGGAAAAAGTCCACTTTGACTCCCTTAATTGTATGCCGAATTTAATTCGTACCCCTCAACCAGAAAACCGGATAGAACGACTCCCCAAACTATTGAACCAGTGCAATTTGACTCCCTCAGCGGTATTGCAGGGCGGTTTTGCTGACGTGGCGCTAACGTGGTGGTGTTGACTCGGTCTTCGTCCCACATGGCGCTTAAGTGGCATTAGAATTAAAAAAATTATGGGACCCATCTGTCATTCACACAAAAAATATATTGTGGGACCCACTGACATATGGGGCCCAAATGTCATCCTCTCTCTCCAATCCTTCTTCGACTCCCTTCCTCTCTCTCCCCTTTCTCTCCCCCTTCCCCATCTGCGGCCGAGGACACTGGAGACGAGAGCGGCGGCGGCGGGCGGGCGAGGGCGTAGACGATGAGGAAGGCGAAGAGGAGGTTGGCAGTGACGCCCGCGGAGATGACGAGGAGGCGGTCGCGACGGGGCAGTTGCAGAGGAGGTCCGGGTCGTCGGGCGCGAAGCCGGAGTCCGGGTCGTCATCAGGGAGGTGGCGGCAAGGAAGTGGCCCGACTCGTGACGAGGACGATGGTGGCGAGGACAGAGGCGGTGGAGGCGACGGACTCGACGCTGGCGAGGAGGTCGGACGGGGCGGCGGAGATGGAGATGGGCATGGAGGAGGAGGAGGAGGGGTGGAAGGAGAGGTGTTGCCCGCGCCGCTCGCCGCCGTCTCTGCTTCCCCAACATGTCGTCCTCACCGCTGCAGCGGCCGGCAACTACGGCTGCGCCCCTCGCCCGCACCGGCCACCGCCACCTCCCCCCAGCCGCTCCCTCGTGCCTTCCTCGTTGCCGCGGCCTCCTCGCCCCACCGCGTCCCCGCATCCCCGACATGTCGTCCCCACCGCTGATGCGGCCGGCAGCTACGACCGCGCCCCCCCTTCCCCCCCCCCGGCGCGCGACATCCCCGCCCGCGCCGGTTGCTGCCGCCTCCCCCCAGTCGCTCCCTCATGCCTTCCTCGCTGCCGCGGCCTCCTCGCCCCACCGCGCCCCCGTGTCCCCGACGCCGGCACCGCCGCCCCCCGTCCTTCACCGGCACTGCCGTCCGATGGGGAAGAGAAAAAAGGAGAGAAAAGATAGAGAAGGTAGAGAGAGAGGGAGGAGGAAGAAGGGTTGGAGAGAAAGGATGACATGTGGGCCCCCCACATGTCAATGGGTCCCACGATATGAATGACAGATGGGTCCCACAATTTTTTTTAATTCTAATGCCACTTAAGCGCCACGTGGGACGAAAACCGGGTCAACACCGTCATGTCAGCGCCACGTCAGCAAAACCGCCCTCCAATACCGCTGAGGGAGTCAAATTGCACAAGTTTCAATAGTTCGGGGAGTCGTTCTATCCGGTTTTCTGGTTGAGGGGTACGAATTAGATTCGGCGTACAATTAAGGGAGTCAAACTGGACTTTTTCCATACGTGATATGTTTTCCAACTTTCTCCATTTCTTCTTTTCAGCCCAGCACGCGCAACAATGGGCCTCAGTTCTATTATAGATATTTTCAGGGCCAAATTCACATGGGCCAGGACGAAATTGCGACCGACCCGCGCGGGGCCCATAGTTGTTAGGCTGGGACAGGAATTCGGCCTATCGAGGCTACGCGCTACATCTTCGGAATAAATCCACGTTGACTCCCTTAAAAGTAACCCGAACCTAATCCATGATCCTAAACCGCAAAACCGGATATCTCCACCCCCAAACTATTGAAACAGGTGTAATTTGACTCCCTTTATGGTTTTAGAGAGTGGTTTCGCTGACGTGGCAGATTGACCTACACTGTGGGGTTGACGTGCCGCTTAGTTGGCATTTGAATTAAAAACGTATATGTGGGATGGGACTCGTTTGTCATTCACACAAAAAAAATGTGGGGCCCACTAACATATAAGCCCCACCTTGTCATCCTCTCTCTTTCTTCCTCCCGTCTTCTTCCCTTCTCTCTTTCTCTCCCCTTCGGCTAGCCGCCACCGCACGGGCTGTTGGGGGAGATGCAGATGTAGATAGAGAGGTTGGTGTGGGAGAATAGGGAGCTGGAGGAGAAACTGAGCATGGCGCTCAAGGAGAGCAAGGCCATGGAGGAGATTCTTGACGAGATGGAGTAGAAGCACGACGACGCCTTTGCCAGGATCACTCTCCTCGAGACCCAGGTAAGTAAAGTAGTGTCAACTGTCAAGCATTGAGATGTTCATCAATGGTGGGGAACTGATGAGCTACTTGTTGCGTGGTGCGGCGCCATAGCTGAAGCCTCTCAAGCTGGAGAACATGCGGCTCAACGAGTTAAGGGGCAAGTCCATGTGGGACAAGAAGCCGCCGGCGACGGCACACGGCGGCGAGAGCTTACCGGCGTCCACGTGCCCGTCGAACACGAGGAAGAGGAAGGACCGGGAAGATGAAGCAGAGGAAGTTGCCACCGCCGCCGCCGCTCAGGAGGAGGAGGGGGCGGTGGCGTCGCGACGGAGGTGACCATGGAGGAGTAGGATTCCGAGACGTCCGTGCAAATGCGGCGGGGCAAGGCGGTGGCGCGGCGGCGGAGCCTCGTCAACCTGGGCATGGCGGTGGTGGTGGGGGCGGTGGCATGGGCGGCGGACGCGCCGTGCCTGCCGCTGCTGGTGGGGCTGTTCGCCACGATGGGCGTGTCCATGTGCAGTGTCACGCGCTTCTTCTTCCTCCGCGAGTCCGCCGCCGCGCTCCGGGGCGGCAGGCCGACCTTCTCCTCCTCCAACACCGTCCCGCTGCTCAGCCTCAACTGGTTCCTCCTCGGCATCCTCACCTCCCCCATGCTTCCCGGCGCTGCCCACGCCATTGTTTCCGCCGCTAATCTCAGCTCCCATCGCCGCCGCCGCTTCAGTTCCCACCGGCCGCCGAGCAGCGGCGGCCGGTCGAAGGGGAGAAAAGGGGAGAGAAAGAGGGAAGGAAGGAAGATGGGAAGAAGAAGAAAGAGAGAGAGGATGATAGGTGGGGCCCACATGTCAGTGGGCCCCACAACTTTTTATGTGTGTGAATGACAAATAGGTTCCACATAAACGTTTTTAATTCAATTGCTAACTAAACGCCATGTCAACCCATAGAGTAGGTCAACCCCGCCACGTCAGCACCACCACGTCAGCGAAACCGTCCTCCAAAATCACCAAGGGAGTCAAATATATTGTACCGGTTTCAATAGTTCGGGGGTCGAGATATCCAGTTTTACGGTTTAGGATCATGGATTAAATTCGGGCCACTTTTAAGGGAGTCAAAGTGAACTTATTCCTACATCTTCCGAAGTGGGCTGCTAGCCCGTTAGTGGCCTGCAACAGAAGGCGTTTCGTGCGGACTCCAGCACAGCCCATGCTAGAAAAATTGGAGAAAAAAATACAGCATATCATATTATTTAGGGATTTAGGCGTGTATTAAGAGTCATTTTCCCGACATATACTTATGCATACACAATATTTACCTGCTCATCTAATCATTGATTTTTAGCTAATAACACTAATTAGTTATTTTCATTGTTTATTTCAATTTTAAGGGTGTATTGATATAATGATATGTTAGAATCATTTTTCACACATCTACTTAAGCATGCAAAATATTTAGCTGCCCATCTACTTATTGATTTTTAAAGCTAAATAAAATTAATGAACAAGTAAATTGCATAGTCAGTACACCTTTACGAGGTACGTACATTTACCTGTCAGTTGTTTGTTTTGGTGCATAAACGTGTTTGATTTGTATAAACCAAAGCCCATGTCATAACTAATTGCACTAAGTTGTGTATAACTTCTATAGAATATGAAACTAAAATGAAATCAATATGGAGTAATGGAAAAACAAAATAAATGCAATGTGTATATAAAAAGGTTAAAGTAAACTTCACTTTCGACAACATTTTATTACCGGTGTTTAGCTTTGAACCACCATTTAACCAATGTTTTCACTTTGGACCGGGTTAGTATACCTTTGTGACACTTTGGATCATCCTCAACTCTATTATTTGTGTACATCCAATTTGTCACATGTTGAAGAAACAGTCTACAACATAGGGAGTTTATTGATGAATAGGAGCCAGCGTACCGGACTGTCGTTCATATGCTTGAGAAGACAGTCGGGGTGGTTCAAAGTACCACAAAAGTATATATCGGATATCGGTACTCCTACAACAGGGCAGAAAGGACCCCCCCTCCTCCACCCATTGGAGATTCAGCCAGGGGCCGAACAGAGTTCGAGTTTGTTTTCCGCGAAAATGTAAAAATGAACACAAGCGAGTATATAGCTTCAGGCCGCTCGGAAGCGTAACACCCTACTCCCGTGTTTGAGACTATGTGGATGCAAAAGTGTACAATACAAGCTTGTGAAGTGAACTAGGGTTTCTGTTCTACCTAGGGTTTCCTTTTTTCCCCTGAAAATCTCTTTTTCTAGTGGCATGCCCCCTCCTTTTATAACCCAAGGGATCTACAGCGTCGTTATGTAGAGCACCCAAAAAATATATAGTCTAATGTTTAATGTGACCATCACATTATTTTGGGTGAGTGGGATCCAAACATGCATAATAGTCACTCAAGCCTCAATGTGCCCTATGATCACAATTAAACACCATTCAATATAATCTATGTAGTGCTAAATATTAAGCAAAAGAGATATTTCTACTTCCTCCGTCCCAAAATATAGCTATTTTTAAGATTGGCACGGGTATTAAGAAAGCATGTGAGAATGATTGGAGGAAGTGTGTGATTGGTTGAAAATAGAAAGTAGGTGAAGAAGAATGATTGTGATTGGTTGAGAGGAGGTAGGTGAAGAAATAGTTTCATTTTGGAACAAGGCACTATGCTAGAAATAGCTATATTTTGGGACGGATGTAGTAAAACTTAGCGTGCCGGTCAACTTCAGTCTGAGACATGCCCGTTAACCATTCGAAGGTGGCAACCAGATGTGTTACACATACTAGGAGACTTGACTTAATTTGCTAAGTTCTAGAATATCTCTGTTGTTCAACAATCCACACTCATGTCTAGATATTCTATAAGCATAGAACATACCAAGGCACTTTCATCAAAACAAATGGCATCCATAAACAAGGAGTTATAAAAAATTGATAATTTAGAGTCTAAGTTTAAGATACATACGGTCAACCGGCCTTATAATTAGTGGTTCGCACGGAAGTTTATCTACCAAAGACCCATAAGCAAGCCAACTAGGGGTAGACCACTAATGAACCGTCCTGAAGAGATCAACGGAACGCGCTGCACTCAACTACCTGCAACACAACTAAAATATACCACAAAGAAACAAGTGTCAATACATTAACACGTTTAATGTACTGGCAAGGCAATACAATCCTAAATACATACAAGCTCTAAATACCAAGGAATGGCTATTTATGGTCTCATAATTGCATTAAGCTGAAATTATTTCACAAACATTTTGCAACAGAATTTTAAATAAGCATTTGCAAGACTTAGTATAGTTATCATGGTATAGCATCATATTAGTGACATATTACCATCATATTCATCATCATAATACAAGTAGCATGCTTGCTACCCTCCTCAGCAGCAAGTCAATCATACACAAGTATCATCATCAACATCATTTTAAATATCACTTTCAAAAGCATTTATAAAACACAAAATCTATGCCAATGACCCACACTATGTCGCGCATAAACATGAGCACGGCTAATCGATTAGTTTTTGTTGATGCGAGAAACAGAAGGCCTGGGAGATCTGCTTAACTCCAGTGCATGTCCAAAAAATCTTGCCTTTAGGTTCGTGAGCGTGCCAGTTGATTTGATCCTGCACTCAACAAGAAATAAAGACAAAGAAACCGCAGTTCAATCCATAAATGATAGCCGATCGGCCAGCCGCCGATGACGTATCACTTATCTTTGAGCCGATGTCATATTTAAGTCGATCGGCAATCATGAACAAGGAAGAACTAAATCTATTCGATCGGCTGTAGATATTAACAGTATATAATCCTTATGTCGATATATACTTAAATCAAGTGATTGGGATAGATCGGTCGCCATGCCGAGATAGTATAAATCACTTAGATCGAAATATATATTAATAATAAGATTATAGATGCTTATAACATAGCCAATCAGATAGACCTAGCATGTATCGGCTAATACTCTGATACTACTCTATATCAAGATATTAAAGCAAGTAAAATATATCAAACAGAAGCCTAACATACTTTGTTGTATTAAGATCTTAACATAAAGGGCAGATCTAGCATATCAATTAAGCACATAAAATATAAAGCTAAATCAGGTAAGATCGGCTGAAATCCCGACACTACCCTAATCGGCAACCAAAAGCAGGCTAGAGATCATTGTTCTAATCACGACTTATAAGGTCAAACTCAACTGATGCAGCTATAAGTATGAAGAGAAGAACAATATCTAGACAATCAAGCCATTGGATGTTTCATAGGATGGTAGATACCCTATATAATCTAAGCCAACATTGCTATTTAACCTAATCGACTGCCTTTTAATGGTAGATGTTAGCCGATTGAAGGTTAGATAACAATATTGTCAGAGATTATATAGAATATATGATAACTCGATGAATTACATAAACAAGATTAGAGTATCATAAAGATGGAAGCACTAATCCCGAGAACGCAAGTCGCCATAACAAGTTTTACCTCTAGTTGAAGATCGAAACTGATGCAGCTCAACCTAAAAGCAAGAACTCGTCGAAAGTAAACAAAAGTAAATGGGTGGCGATGTGCCGAGATTGTTATTGAACGTGTGTTATATTGATTACATGGGGCTCGGGGTCTATTTATACCCGAGATTACAAAATATGTCCATGTCGCACACGACTTTTATCTATAACAAACTCTAAGATACCATAAGTCTTTACGGCAGACTTTTTACCGAACATATCTCTAAGGAAATTACATAAAATATCCTAATTAATAGATACAATTGCCTTTTCAGAACTCAATCTATGCATGGCAATCCATGTGAATTTAGCACTTTAACCTAACCCGATGTCATATATCGAGTCATATTGTCGGAATCGGCTTAATCGGCTAACCTTGTCCGACTCGAACTCTGCCGATTCTGATCTTAGCCGATTCGGACTTTAACTGATTCTTGCTCTGTTTCCAGAACGATCTCCGTCTTGGATTCCGCTTCGGTTTTATCTTCATCTCCGATACTTGAATTACCAAATTTGGTTGTTAACAGTTTTACACTTTACAAAGTTTGTACAACGTTAACTACATAATGTGAGTACTCTAATTTGTCCAGTACCCATTGGTACCACAACACTCTACGTGTTGAATGCGGTCTAGAAGTTACAACGTAACCTTTACATTACTCAAAGCCTAGCTTTGCACTGGAACGACAAGTGTGAATGACCTAGAGCTATTAGGTGGCTGGCCCACGCCTTAAACCTAACGATATGACGTCAAACACATATGTTTCCCCATGAGGGACTATACCATTATATTGGATAAACATAGTTGCCTGGATTACCCTTAGCGGGCAAATAGTTAGCTCCTCTTAATCACCACTAAAACTAATTCATACTACTCCGGCCTACCAAAATATAAGGTTAGACCCTAAATAACTTAATCAACTAAGTCTATCCCATAACTAGCACATGTGGATGTACGGTAAACAATAGTGGGTGACACAAAGTTCGGTTCTTAATCGACTCAGGCGAACACTCCTGCTATCAGTGCACAACTAACACCATTTCTGCATCACTTGCCGTCCAAGTCTAAATTCACTATTTGTTCTTAAGGCAATTATTGCGACGAGCAAAACTGAGTTTAAAAATAATTGCAAAGCTCGCAACATAATTTACTTGAAGTATGATTATTCCACATATAGTAGAATACATGAATCAATGTTTAATGTCGTTTTTATGAGTAGTACAGTACTGTCGGTAGAGACCATGTGAAAGCACTCAAATTACTAATTGTACTGCTGTAAAGCATAAACACTGTTATGGAGTTTGGGCTTGCGCAAATTACAATTACAGTACACTCTTCTGAGAAAACAGAAATTGATTCTACCTGAACAAGGCACATCAGGTTTGTCCAGGGCATACTACCTTAGGGCCCTTTTGAATCAAAGAAATTATAAAGAAATTTCATAGGATTGAAATCCTATAGGAAATTTTCCTATACGGCTCTTTAATTCAAAGGATTGAAGTTTTCCAAATCCTACAAAATTCTGATGGAATGACTTTTTGCGTATAGGTTTTGGAGGAAACTTAGCAAGAGGTCTTACCTCTTGGTAAAAATCCTTTGAGTCTATCTCTCTTATCCGATTCCTGTGTTTCCCTATGGTCCAATCAAACGATCATTTCTATGTTTTTCCTGTGTTTTGTAATCCTCTGTTTTACCCTTATATTCCTGTCAGAATACTATGTTTTTCCTATTTCTCCGTTTTTTTTCATTCCTATGATTAAAAAGAGCCCTTAGCTTGTTCGCTTGCTGAAGCTTTGACCCGGAGATATCGATTTCTTAACTGTATGCACATTTTTTTTTTAAAGAATAGAGAATCAAATATTGAAGGAATTCCTGAAAGGAGATTGGATGTATGACATTGGCTCAAAGAGTCGATGTCAGAATGATAGATCGAGACAATTAATATTAAATTCAAGCAAGGAAACTTTTACCCAAATAGTATCAATTAAGTGGTCAGCCAAAGGAGAAATGTACTAGCTAGCAAAAATAAAAGAACAAAATCTAATTAATTAGTTAAATCCGAAGTGCACGTCAGATTCAGACAAGAAATCTCTTGCGCTTTTTGGCATATCTTTCTTGGCGTCTGATATTAAGTTTTGTGCATCTGGTTTGCACCATGAACACGTCGGCGCTCAGTTGAAATTTGCAACATGCATGCATATCCAACTGTTTGCTAGCTAGAACAGGAGATGCCACATAAGAGCACGATGTGATGCCACGTAGGTAATAACTGGTCACCATCTTGACTGACTTGAAACAATTTTGGCAGAAAAGGGTGCATCGAGAAAATCTTTGAAAATAATAAAGTGCACGATATTTGACAGTCCTAGTACTTCGTAATAAGGCCCCGTTAGATAATGATGAAGAAAAAGACTAGGGCTGTGTTTAGTTCACGCTGAAATTTGGAAGTTTGGTTGAAATTGGTACGATGTGATAGAAAAGTTTTGTGTGTATGAAAGATTTGATGTAATAGAAAATTGAAAGTTTGGAAAAAAACTTTGGAACTAAACAGGGCCTAGGTACGAATACCTAAAACAACAAAGCCAAACCAATGATTAATTAAGTTTCTTTTTACGAAATACACCTAACAGTTTAAAAAACATACTGGTAAAATTTATATCCTAATAAAAACGAACGGGGCCTAAGACCACAAATCACATTTGTGCTCAGTTGATTAGCATCACAAATCAGTTCCATGAGAAGGAGAGAACATATAAATACTATTGTACCTCCATCCTTAAAATTTTAGTTGTAATTTTTAGCTATGAATACAGACAAGTGAACTAAAAATTGTTATATTTTACAATTTTGAGACGGGTATAGCACCAGTTATAAACATTTGGCATTTAGACTAAATTTGGTTCTAATTTTGAAACATTTGAAGTTTAAATGTTTGACCGAATCGCGTATAAGTAAATGTGAAACTTACAGCCAAATATCATCTCGAGTTCCTACAATTATGGCACGACGAGAGTACAATAATATTAGTAAATGTTGGCTAAAATTATCCTGTTCATGATCGATAATATTGAACTACCGAAAAAATCTGACTATTTACCCCTATAAAAACATATTATTGTAAGATTAGACCCGTTAAATGTTTTAAAAAATAAGCCCTGATTTTAGCACCATCCATTCTAGCGCAGAGGTCTAACACGTTATAGCAATCCACACCGCCGCTATCCACAACACCACTTACCCCACCGCTATGGCAAATGAGATTTGAGGTGACACACTGAGTTAACGAGAAGGTTAGCACCATTGCCCTTAGCCCTGACCTCTAATGCCTTAAAGCAGTGGATCCACTAATTAAAGAGTCAGTGGGTGAGAGCATCTATAATGTGCCATAAAATGGATCATAAGGCCACACATGCACACCAACACCAGATAAGGTGAGAGTGGTTATAGGGTATGGTGGGCCTAATCTTAAAGTAGGAATTTTACATCTAGATGTGTAACCCATCTTAATATATATTCTTGTCTTAAGCATTGTGGCAATGATACCTTATTTTTACATAGGATATGGTGGGATCATACATTTTTCCAGTCCAAAACATTACTGCCATGAAGCAAGACTACATTACTGGAGAACTGATCATTACTCGGATGCCAAAAGATCATATTTGTCTCGGTTCGAATAGAAAGGTTCAACAGCTGTCAGGCCCCCAACGATCTACCACCCAAGACTAAAGATCAATTTTTAAAGCCCGGTTGGTGATATCAACCGAGACTAAAAGATGATCTTTAGACCCAGGAAAAAAATTGATTTTTAAGTCCGGGTTGATGCTAGATGGAGTATCTTTAGTCCCGGGATAAAAAAAATCGATCTTTAGTGTGTAGCAGGTGGAATGGTAACGTGCATGAGGGCTGAGGTGAGAGATCTTGAGTTTAAATCTCACATCCCACACATTTTTTAACTTGGTATGCATATTTAGACCCTGTTAGACATCTTTAGTCTCGGATTATGTGTCCCGGTTGCACAACCGGGACTAAAGTTCCTTTCTCCATCAGTGCAGCAACTACACAAAGATTGCTCGACAAACAGTAAGGATCTGTTTAGCACAGCTCCAGCTCCACCTCTCCTAGGTCCAGCCAAACAGTTTCAGCTCCACTTGAAATGGTAGCGGAGCTGGGTGAAGCGTTCTCACAAAATGAACTAGAGAGTCGTAGCTGGGTTTAGGCAGCTCCACAACTCCACTCTAGACTTAGGGCCCGTTTGGTAGAGCTCCAGCTCCTAAATTTAACTCCAGGAGTTAGGTTTGGAGTAGAGTTGTGGAGCTGCCCAAACCCAGCTTCACCTCTCTAATTCATTTGTGAGAGAGCTCCACCCACTCCACTCCCATTTTAGGTAGAGCTGAAACTGTTTGGCTACGCTCTAGCTCCAGGAGAGGTGGAGCTGGAGCTGGAGCTGTGTCAAATAGACCCTTAACTCCTGAAGCTAAATTTAGGAGTTAGAACTTTACCAAATAGGTCCTAATTAAGATCGAGTGGTTATGTACTTGACTTGCTATTCGACATTGTTTATAAAATATATGCTATACAATACTTCCTCCGTCTCATAATATAAGGCACTTTAGATAGGTATAGTATATCCTAGTAGAATAAATCTAGATAAATAATTCATTATACTAGAATGTATATTATTTGACGGAGAGAATAATATACCAGGCTTCGGAGTGTCAGAACTTAGACGCGCGCTTATCCTCTTGCGTTTTTTGACCGTAGAAAACATTTGACGCGTGTGCTCATGAAAATTGATACAAATGGTCTGCCGTTGTACACGTCGACTCAGCTGAAATTTGATAAACACGTAAGAATTAAATTACTAGTAAAAAATTGCCACGTAGCTTTCAGCTGGTGCATAAGATGGTCCGCGCGGCGGATCCACCTTCCGGGCAAGGTCAGGCGGCCGCCGCCTGGCTTCACCGTTCCTGTCACCTCTATGATCAATAGCTATCGACATCCATAATAATACTCCCTCCTGTTTTTTATACGACACTAGTTAGTTTAAACTTTAACTAGTCAGCGTCCTACAAACAAAAAATAGAGGTAGCATTAGTCATCTGAGCTTGATGGTGATGCCAGCTTCATCACAGAAGACCGTAATTCTAACATTAATAACATTCAAAGCAAATAAACAAACCATATAAGAATTAGACAATACATTAATGGCACACGTTTTTTTACACATAGATTTATAGGTATGACTGACTAAAGAACAGGTCCATACCCATGTACTCAACAGCTAAGGATTTTTAGCCGCTAATAGACCAATGAGTACAAAAATTGGATAATATGTGACTAGTAATAGAGTAAAATTTATCGGGTATCAGTTCATATCGCCCATTACCATCTCTATATGTTACGGTATATCTTCACTGATTTAAAAGGGTATCACTCGGATTAGTACTATATATGTTTTAAATTTTTTTCTCTAATTAATTAGTTCAAAATTAATTAAGTTTATATAAAAATTTAACCACACGCTTATAACACCAAATTAGTTTTAAAGGATCTTGTTTTGGATTGAATACGTCTACTATTTTTTTTATAAACTTGATTAAATTAAATTTAAGAAGTTAGCTAGGAAAAGTCAATGTATAATAGGGAGTAATTAAAAAAGACAAAAGTGAGTCTGACAGTATCGAAAAGGAATAAAGTGCAAGATACATTGATTATCCTAATAGTTACCCTCTGTACTAGCGCACACTCGCCACCATCGATCGACCAGCATCAAAAACCATTGGCACGAGAAGGAGAGAAACACTTGACTTTTTTCCCCTCATTTTGACATGGCTAGCGGCGCCGGAGGCGGCACGGCGGCGACGGAGAGGCTCATCCGCAGCGCGCAGAAGTCGACCAACCAGCTCAAGGCGCTGCTGGCGGGAGGCGGCGGCGGCGGAGGGAGGAGCTCCGGCGCCGTGGAGGTGATCCTGGCGGACATCTCCGACTTGCTGTCTCAGGCGCTCGCGTCTCTCATGCTCCGCGCGGCGTGCGACGACCAGTCGCTCCCGGCGGCGGCGGCGCCGCCGCCGCCGCCGGAGGCGAGCTTGTTGCCGTCCTATGGGCAGTGTGTGGTGGCGAACAGCGGCGGCCGGTCAGTCTCGAAGAGGAAAGCTCAACGGAGAAGGTATAAATTAATTATATATCTTGTGGTCTTCATTAAGTTTGATTGCTGTGTCTGCAAATTCTGTTTATGTCTCTTCCGATTTGACATTTCAGATGTCGAGGGAGGATACTGAAAAGGTCTTTTTTTTTTCCTCTAGATTTTCTCCGGAAAAGGAAATGGTTGTGTATTTGGATTTGGAGAGGGTTAGGATTCTGTTGCCCCCAAAATCTAAATTGTTCAAGATTCAATTAACATATTAGAAATGAACCAGAAAAAAGCCCCGATAATCATCGCCTGGCAGTGCTGTCAGTTGTCACGAATCATTAATTTGTTGTATTCAGCAGTGATGTCATGAAAAATTGTCACAATTACAAATAAATGAATACTGAATTTGAGCTTGTGATTTTGAATGCAGCAGGGCAGATGGTTCATCCCGTAGAATTATACTAGAGCTTGGAGATCGTGACGATTCCTATCCCTGGAGGAAGTACGGGCAGAAGGACATTCTTGGCGCCAGGTTTGCAAGGTATAACACGACAATGTTAGCAAACGATAGGCGAACAAACGATAAAAAACAATAGATCAATCACAAAAGACACGAGATTTAACGTGGAAAACCCTCCCAATATAGGAGAGAAAAAACCACGGACGCTAGCCAGCAAAATATCTTCACTATATCTGAGGTGAGGTTACATCACCGCACGACGGCTTACAAGAGGTATATATATAGTGGAACCCTAAAAGGGATGATGATCCGTACCGCGGGGGCTCCGCCCTCGCACCCCCGGGCGTCCCCAGGCGCACAGCCCAATGGGCCAGCTTCAGCCTGGCTCCGCTACAGCAGAAGCTGGCCTTTATTAAGTGCAAATGAATTCGGATTACAACTCAACAGACAAGTCTAGATTGACGGTTTCAGTAAACCTTTGAAGAACGTTTGGTTTGGGTTGTGAACTTGTGATGAGCTGTGAGAAACCTTGCAATCTCCGGCTGCAATTTTTTTCATAAAACGCAACGCAACTTTTTTCGTTGAGGATCAATAGGAATCTGTGTTTTTTTTTGGGTCAAAAGCAACAAAATAAAGAATAATCATAATAAATTGAGCTTGAAAGTGATCTGAAGCTGTCTGTGCTTACAGGAGCTACTACAGATGCGCCCAGATGTTGGGCTGCACGGCGAGGAAGCAGGTGCAGCAATCCAACGACGACCCGTCCCGGCTGGAGATCACCTACATCGGCCTGCACACCTGCGGCGGCGACCGGCCGTCGTCGCCGGCTCCCACCAACCCCGCCGACGGCCCGCGTTGTGACGCAGCAACCAGTAGTCACCGTCTTCTGCCGTCAGCTCTGCAGCAGAAGCTGGAGGAACATGTCCCGGCGGCGTCGGACGACATGATGATGGCCTGCACGCCGTCGTGGCTGTTCATACCCTCGCCGGCGTGCTCGCAGTCGGAGCTTCTGTCGGAGGGGGAGGTTCCGGAGCTGCGGGTGGTGCGGCAGGAGCCGGATGATCCGGTGGAGCTGGTGGAGGAGCACAAGAAGCCGAGCGACGCCGACGAGGACTCCCTCGCCCTCCACGACTCCGTCGTGCCGGATTTTATGTAGTAAATCGCAGGAGAAAGCTCTTTTGGTCGGATCGCGATCCTCTGACTTTAAGTCAGAGAGACCCACACACGTGGGTCACTGACGTACGGGTCTAACCTTTATAGGTCCCACATGTCAGTGACAATGTCTCTCTGACTTTACGTCATAGGAGACTTATCCCTTTTGGTCCGCTGCAGAGTGACTAGTCAGCGTGTGTTTCATCGTATAGTCAGCTCTGAGTAATGTGTCCAACTGGACAAAACCTATTGAAAATCCGTTGAGGTGCATTGTAAAATGCCTAAGATAGCATGTATATATCCTTCAAATGTAGTGAGTACAAATATAGTGCCCCTTTTTCACACTATAGTCTATAGGCATCTTGTTGTCATTGAACACTTGATACACCATTGAAAAAATAATTAAAGATCAACCAAAGCACTTACGCTGGATCGAAGACTAGGTAATAGGTTCCACCGTAAGGAACATAAGCGATGTCAGCAAAACACACTCATGCTTACGATCAAAATGCCCTCGCTGCTCGGAAACACCCAGTGCTGACCACACTGAGATACACGAAAGCGCAGGTAATGCCAGTTGGCGAAGTGGCGTTAAGCATCCCTAGCGGTACACAAAGAGAGGTCGTGATGATATCATCTACGTCCGTACCGCTCCTCGTGGAGTAGATCCCGCATCCAACCAACCCTTTTTTGACCAGGGAACGGGAGAATTCCCACTACCGCTGGCAGGCCAGCCGGGCCGTGAGCGCGGTGGGAACGGCTCATGCGCGCTCACGCTGTCTGGATGCAAAACTGAAGAACTCTTAACTCTGTCCAACTGTTACAATAACTGAAGAACAGAGGAAACAGAGTATGAGCAGAGTTTGGCGCTGCATAAATTAACTAGCAGGTTGACTGATTTCAGATCGTATCTTCCAGTCAGCTGCTACATGCATACGAAATCCAAAGAAGAATGCGACTAGCAAAGCAAAATGCAAAGTTACGAATCCAATGGAACACTTTTGGCACTGAAGATTATCAGCTCATAATCTGACAACAATTGAGTTATTCGCTGCACACATATATAGTTGGTACTCCGTATGGCTGTACCAAAGTGCCTTATGATGGCCAATTAATAAATTGAAGATCCATGCTGTTGACCAGATTTTTTTTGAGTCAGCTAAATGAGGGGATGTTCCGTTGAGAGTTTTATAAATTTCAAAATCCATGCTGTATGATCCGAGAAAGAGAGCCAAGCCAATCATGCAAACTTGCAATACCTAAAAGAACAATGTACATATGTCCAGGGGAACCAAAAACTTGTGGCAAAAGATCGCAAATTGGACAAACTGAATGAAGACCATTTTATTTTCCTACAGAAGAAAAAGAAAACAGAACTAAATCGATCCTGCTCAGGTCAGGGGTGAGCAACCAAAGTGGCTATCAATCTGATTAATAGCAACAACAGCATATTACATAAATCTCTTATTCAGTTATTCTAACAAGAACATATAAGAGAGAACCATGCATGACAGAACGTACTAAAAGCACTAAACTTTTAGCCATTTTTAACTACGAACTTTCCAGGTTGGTTCATGATCAGAAAATTATTTTCTTAGTTTAAGAAGTAGGGTGTACTTTGTTTGCTAGAAGAGGAATTAATTCTTTGTGACAATATATTTACAGTTTAAACACCTTGTTTTGCAGGTAAATACAGTGAACAAGAAGTAGAATCAAATATTGATCAAAAGTTGTTCCTGCAACGAGACGTGGTTAGATTCTCAAATTAATGTTGGCTAATTCTCAACAAGACAAGAATAGATTAAACTGACGCAGGCACATGTTCTGATCTGTGAAACAAACCGACCACATAGTAGGAATGAAGACTTGACTTGCTACTTCAGGGGTGCCATTCTCAGACGCTTATTTAACCTTTTGTGCTTTCTCACCGTCCGAAATTTGACACGTATCACGTATGCTCATGCGTAGGCAATTGAATGGCATCAGAGTAGTACTGTACGCTTACACATATTTGGTCTTCCACGGTACACGTCGACTCCGCTGAAATTTGATACACCTGTAGTACTAAAATAATGCTAAATATTTGACACCGAGCTGTCACCATGATGCTCATGATGGATAAGATAGGCCATATACTACATAAGCTGTGATTAATTAGTGGGATGCTAACTGGTCACCTGTCACCGTCTTGACCCGACTTCAAGAAGTTGTTAATTCAACAAAGTGAAATTTAGCAGTCTTGAAAAGGAATAAAGTGCGTATATGATATACATTTGAAGTATCTCTTTTGTAGATATTTGAGTATCCTAGTCCTTTACCCTTGAAAGCACACACTTGCATGATTAGTCAGTGAGACTTAGTATCAGAAATCACTAAATCAGCAGCACAAGAGGAAGAGAGAACGCATAAATTTCGATGGATGGAAGCGGCGGTGAGGCGGCGACGGTGAAGCACATCCTCAGGGCGCAGAAGTCGACCAACCAGCTCAAGGTGATGGTGGCCAACCTGCTGCCGCCGGCGATGGCGAAAGGCGGCGGAGCGGGGAGTTCTGCGGGCGTCGTGGAGGTGGAGGTGATCCTGTCGGACATCGCCGACTCGCTGTCTCAAGCGCTCGCGTCTCTGCAGCTCGGCGGCCAGTCCGACGACCGGCGGCGCCTCCCGGCGCCGCTGGAGGTGAGCTTGTTGTCAGGACAGAGTGGAGTGAAGATCGGCGGCCGATCGGTCTCGAGGAGGAGCTCTCAACGGAGGAGGTATATATACATACACACACTTGATGCACCAGAAAACAAACTCATACACAAAAATCATTCTGTTCTGGTCTTGGTTAGTTTGATTGTGTTGAGCTTGTTTTATGCAATTTTATTATTGTTTCTCATCTTTTCTGACTCATGAGGTATCAAAACTCGTACTCCCTCTGTGTTTATATGTTTCAGAGCATTATAAGATGCTCTGATTTATTTTCAATCAAATTTCTGTAAGTTTGGTTAAGCTTATTAAAATAAGAGTAAATTTCACAAAACTACACGTTTTGTGGTTCAAGTTGCAGAAAACCACACACACTTTGACACTTGGCACTTAAGTACATATATTTTGGTAGTGTAGTTTCACAAAACCACACTATCAATGAATGGATTCACCCGTGAGATGACGTGGTTGTTTCACCTAGGACGAGAACATGGCATCCTCAACCCAAATTACTCTTAAAATAATATATAGTACATCTTCAACCCAAATTACATATATTATCAAAATATATTCAATGTTAGGTTTAATGAAATTAATTTGGTGTTATGGGTTATGCTAATTTTTTTATAAAATTAATCAAAATTAAAAATAATTAACAAGAAAAATGTCAAAATGACGTATTATGAAACGGAACAAGTGTTTCAAGGTTCAGTTGAAATTTCAAACGGACAAAAAGAAAATAACTTTCCTGGAATCATCCTCATCCCAAAAGTGTTGGTCTGCTGACCACAAGTTATTTCTACTCTTGAGCCCGTGATATCATGAAAAATGTCACACTTCAATGCCACTAGTTTGACATGAGCTTGTAACTTTATAAGCAGCAGGGCAGATGGTTCATCTCGTACAATTATGCTACAGTATGGAGATCGAGACCCCGGTGATGCCTATCCCTGGAGGAAGTATGGGCAGAAGGGCATCCTTGGCACAAGATTTCCAAGGTAACTCAACAAAATTCAAATCAAGGTAGTCTTTTTGGGATCATTTCGATTGGTTGGGGAAGATCTTTCCGATCAAATATGCAAATTTTATTTTTCTTTGAGGGATGAAATGTCTGTTTCTCTTTCTCCCAGAGTTTTGAGCTGAAGGTCTGAATTCTGAAACTCTTACAGGAACTACTACAGGTGCGGCCAGATATTGGGCTGCACGGCGAGGAAGCAGGTGCAGCAATCCGACGACGACCCATCCCGGGTGGAGATCACCTACATCGGCGCGCACACCTGCGGCGGCGACCGGCCGTCGTCGCCGGCGGCCACCAACCCCGCCGACGGCCCGCGTTGCGACGCAGCAACCAGTAGTCACCGTCTTCTGCCGTCAGCTCTGCAGCAGAAGCTGGAGGAACATGTCCCGGCGTGGTCGTCGGACGACGTGATGATGATGGCCTGCACGCCCTCGTGGGTGTTCATACCCTCGCCGGCGTGCTCGCAGTCGGAGCTTCTGTCGGAGGCGGCGGTTCCGGAGCTGCGGCGAGTGCGGCAGGATGCTTTTTCGCCGGATGATCCGGTGGATGTGGAGGTGGAGGAGCACAAGAAGCCGTGCGACGCCGACGACGAGTTCCTCGCCTTCCACCTCCACGACTCCGTAGTGCCAGATTTCATGTAGCAATCGCAGGAGAATTAGCTCTTCTGATCCTTGTCACCGTTTAGTCAGTCAGCGCTGTCCTACTGAAAATATATTGAGGTGCATTGTAAAATGCCTAAGATAGCATGTATATATCCTTCAACAGAAAATCTATCGCACGGCGTCCAAAACGTTTTCTCCGCCACGGCTTACAGCTTGCGGCTACTCACAGCTTCCTTCCTCTCTCTCTGCTTTTTCCCCTCAATTCACAGCCAAGGTTATCAGGATCAGGATACTAGTTAGTATCGTTTTGCTCAAAGTAATATCGTATCGTAGGGTCGTATCGTAGTATCGGGATATTATGAGATTTTCTTTTTTAAGTTTAATTAATATTTATATTAATTATATGTAGCCATTCTATATAAAAAATATAGTAATGATATATGTCATGCAAACATAGGCATTTATTAAGAGAAACCACGTTGGTTTCGATATATTTAACTGATTTTATATAAATTTGAGCATATTTATTTACATTATTTTCATACCATGTTATTTTAAATAATATTTTGTAGTATCGTAGGAATCGTAGAATCGGAATACCACCTAAAATTTTATAGGATCGTGTACTAATGAATAGTAGGATCGAGATACTATGAAAATTAGGATACTAGGTGGGATCGGTATTATTTCGGCTTGGTAGGATTATAGTATCGTAAGATACTACGATACGTATTGGGATACCGACAACCTTGTTCACAGCGCTCGCCGGCGTGCGCAGCCGCTCCCCTCCCTCCCTCCGCCTCCCCACGCCGGGGAGCCTGCGCCGCCGCTCCTCTTCCTCCCTCCATCCCCCACGCCGGCGGTGCTGCGGCGCCGCTCCCATCACATCCTTCCCCCGATCGGAATCGGCTCCTCCCCTCGGCGCACTCCACTCTGGCCGATTCCTCCATCCTCCACGCCGGCAGGGCTGCATCATCGTTTGGCTCCCTTCGTTTCTTTCCGCTGGTACCCGTCGTGCTCCGGCTGATTTCTCCCCTCTCCCCACGCTGATGGCGCTGCATCGGTGGCGAGATCCTTCGCGCGCAATCCCCTCTCGTGCAGCAGACTCAAAACTACAGGTATCTGATTCATCTTAATTTCTAAGTCCCATTTCCTATGTCTTCTCGCACCCCAACTTTGCAACTTACTGATTCAGCTCCATGTCTACATTTGTGTTATAGGGTTTACAGGTAGTGAGGCTGAAGCGGATGGGGGGAGTCATGTTTGATACCTGAGCTGTTAAAATTAACAGGTTGGTTACTCATCTCATGAAACTTTTTTGTTTGTGGTTGGAATCTATTTTTTGTGATGCGCTTGTACACTATTGACACACATACATTTTGTTTCCAGCAATTTTTTTTAGGAGTTGATACCTAAGATGCACTACTTTATTGTACTAGGTATCAGGTAGATTACAGACATACATTGTGTTTTGATTTTTCTGGTTTGATAAGAGGGGAGATGAGATGCATGAACTGCATCTACTCACTGCTTACTAGTATTGGTTTCACCAAAATTTATCTGACAGACCAATATTTTTGCCCAGTTTACATGGTCCCGGGGATACTAGTGTACTATAAACATATATCTTGCACACAATATATACTACTCTGAAGCATTGCACTAGAGGAAGCTATTGAAATGAAGCGATAAATGTACCTTCTATTACTCTGTATAGTGATAAATAGACATTTTTTTTTGTTGATACCATGGGAGGAATGGCATCTACTGATTTTTTTTAACTTGATTTTGCAACATGCATCACTATAAATCTGACATTGGATAGAGTAACAATGATTGAAAGCGGACTAATTGTCATGTTTTCCTTTATTTGTTTTGGTGCACAGAGTCTATATGGCTACATATTCAGATAATTCAGATTTGGTACATTTTGCGCCTAGTGGTCCAAGGCACTCACCACGGGTTAAGAAATCCAACCAATGTAATGCTGGAGAACAGAGGAAGAAATGTAACTCGAAACCTTGTACCAAGCTTAAATTCCTACCAGATAAATCAAATGCCATAAGTGGCAGCAACAAAAGGAAGAAGATGGAAACTGAAACGGAGGTATCATATTTTTTTCAATTGTCTTCTTTGTGATTAAGCTTTTTTTTTTTTACTATTCCTCTTTTTCATTGTCTTTTTACTAGGTATCATTCTTTTTCTTTTCATTCTTTCTTCCATATGGTTTCAGAGTAGCAATCTCCATGTTGCCCTTGACACACGAACAAACAGTAGCCCTTTTGGATTTGGTGACATCTTCACAGTTGAGTATCCTGAATCGCCTCACCAAGATACATTGTAAGTATCAACAAGTTTTTTTTTGATTTATCTCACTCACAGTCACATCCTTTTCTGTACATGTTTTTTTTTTACTTCACACTTTCATTTTTTATGTAGACACGACTGCGGGTTCTGTGTTACGAGGATGCTCGAGTGTCACAATGACAGGAGTCTTGTTGGATATACGATGGTACTGGTTTTTTTCTACCAAAAATCGGTTGTTTGTTCCATCTCTAGAGAAATGCTCATTGGTTCTCATATTGTTTCATTTTTTCCCCAGAGAGACACCATGAAATACCGCAAGCAGGTATGCCATAGGTTGATTTACCATCGCTTCAACGACCTACATCCACGTCGCGCCATCTAAAGCTAGTGATGGTGTTTGTTTTAAAATGTAAAGGCAACTCCATAGTGCTTTTGAACCATGTACTGACCTCCGCCCCCCCCCCCCCCCCCCCCAAACAACCAAGCCAACTATCTGGTGGTACCACCATTTTTTTTGTTTTAAATCATGTGAATATGTGAACAAATGTCACCATGTAATGGCTACTACAGTGTCACCATGTGAAATACATCCAGACTTATTTTTCATTTGCAGCACTCAACTTTTTTTATGCCTGTTGTGTGATAACTTTTTTAAAAAATATATACCGTGAATTTAAACCATGAAATCGAAATGTCAATAAGTATCTGAGGGGTTGGTACCTAAAATGTTTTTTTCCCTCGTATTTGAAAGGTATCAGGGTCTTGGTACCTCACAAAATGGGGTTGGTACCTACAAGCATCGGAGGCTTTGATTGGTACCTCCCAGTGAAAGTATCATGACATGGTACCTTGGTACCTCACACAATGGGGTTTGGTACCTAGTACCAAGTACCACACCTGAACCTAGGGTTACTATGAGACACCTGGTACCTGCTACCAGCACCTCGTCTAAACTAGGTAACAGACCTGGTACCTCAAAGAAAACCCAGGTATCAGGTATAAACCTAGGAACCAGACATGGCACCTCACAGGATAGGGGTACCAGCCTCACAAATACAAGTACCAGGGTCTGGTGCCTAGCAACAACCAAGGTACCAGACCTGGTACCTCACATAAAACCTAGGTACAAGGTCTAAACCTAGGAACCAGACATGGTTCCTCACAGGATAGGGGTACCAGCCTCACACAATACAATATAGGTACCAGGGTCTGGTGCCTAGAAACAACCTAGGTATCAGGTCTGGTACCTCACAAAAAACCAAGGTACCAGGTCTTAACCCAGGCACCAGACCTGATATCTTACAGCACATGGTCACTATAGGTATCATGATTGGTACCACACAGTCATGACCAATTCAGTACATGTATCAGTCATGACCAGCTCAGTACATCTCACAACAAGGTACCAAGATCACCTCACATTACAAGTATCAGATACATCTTCCTTGCCACTCTGTTGTTCTTTGATACTTCTTTCACCAAGGAAATCACTCCCTTCATTTGCTATCTTTTCTATCATTCTTCCAGCGGATCCAACCGAGGAGTCCATTTTTTAACTGAAACTGCAACTGCATGAATAATTCACACATTTTTTTCAGTAATTTTTTGGCCCCACACATAACAAGCAGAACACAAACCATTATAGCTTGAAAAAAAATAGAGACATGCTGATACCTACACTAGAGACAAGCTGATACCTAAACTAGAGAAAAAAAACTTATGCCCAAAAACTAGAGAAGATGATACATGTCTGGGAGGACGAAGGAGCACTCCTGCTCGGAGTGAGGCGTGCCGGGTTCTGGCTGGGGCCGCTTGGAGTAGTTGCGGCGTCACGGAGCGTCGCCGGTGAGGTATCGCACACCTCCGCGTGCGATACCGAGCGGGGTTCTGGCTTGGGGGAGTCCCTACTTGGAGTAGTTGCTAGCGGTGCCGGCGAGGTATCGAGGGTTCGGGGCCTCGATACGGGGCGGAGGAAGAAGCACTCCTGCTCGGAGTAGTTGCGGCGTCGCGGAGCGTCGCCGGCAAGGTATTGCGCGCAGAGGCGCGCGATACTGAGCTGGGTTCTGGCTGGGGCCGCTTAGAGTAGTTGCGGCGGCGCTCCGCGCCGCTAGCGAGGTATCGCGCGTAGCTGGGTTCTGGTTGGGGTTGCTCTGAGTAGTTGCGTATCAGCCAGGTTCTGGATGGGGAATCGAGCAGAGTTGGCCTTGGTCGGAAAAACGACGAAGTCTGGTATTAAATCTGTCGGGGTGGTTTTGTTAATTATCCCGTGACTACTGCGTTGCAACAGAATCCCGTACGGTAGCTGCCCTCATCCTTCAAATGAAGTACACGTATAGTCATCTTGCTGCCATGGGACACTTGGCATACCATTGAAAAAATAATTAGGTACGTAGTACTTTCTCTGTTTTATATGATAAGACTTTCTAGCATTGCCCATATTCTAAGGGCGAAGCCAGGATGAATGGTCACCGGGGTCAGTATTAACTAGGGTTTATGTTTTCGACCAAAACCAACCAAAAATCATGTAATTTGATGTTTCGACGTGGGACAAAAAGTATATTCTGAGTGAAATTTTGAATGTTTTTTAGAATTCACGGCAAAACTATATCAAAACTTATTAAAATTTGGTGAAAAATATCGTATCGCTACATTGGAATCCAACACTAACTCGGAAATGTCATCTAGTTTGTAATTAATGATCTAAGACTATACAAAATACAAGACAAAATAATGACAATACATTATGATAAAATGAAATGACTACAAATTTGTTAGAAACTATACATTATTAATTTGTAAAAGACACCAAATGAACCAAAGATTATCAAAACCACTAATTCTTGCCTTTCGTTCTGCTAGAAAAAAGATGATATAAGATGTCAAGATGTGCAGCGCTGGTGCGGGACAAAGTGCTCGAAGGAATACGATGGCGCAACAAGAGAATTTGTGGAGTTATTTTTGGACCCAAATCTCAATCCTATATGTATATTGGGCTGATGTATAAATCATAAGTGCTCGCTAATTTTTTATTTGTTGTTTGTTAGTATCATTCCTAGTCACTAATTGGGCTTTGACAGAACAATCAGCAATATCATAAGGGTCTAGTTTTTCTCTTCGCTGGGGTCATAGATGGTAAAATAAAGAGGGGTAGGAGAGGTTCGCAAAACATCGTTCGAGTCAACTTATCCCTATGAATGGCTGTAGCTTCGCCCCTGCCATATTCAGCAATGTTAGAAAGTCTTATAATATGAAATGGAGGAAGTATAACCATATAAATCGAAGTACTTGTGCTGGGTCGAAGACTCGACCTAAATGGATAGGTTCCACCAAAAGAAACATAACCGTCGGTAAAATGCACTCATGCTCACGCTGTGTGGATGCAAAACTGAACAACTCTTAACTCTGTCGAACATCTACAAATAACTGAAGAACAGAGAAAACAGTATGTGTGAGCAGAGTTTGCACTGCATATACTAGCGGGCTGATTCGCTTCAGATCGTATCTTCCAGCCAGCTGCTGCAAGTATACAGAATCCAGAAGAAAATTAACGTGCAGATACTACGTGCAACTAGCAAAGCAAATTTCAAAGTTACGAATCCAAAGGAACGCTTTTGGCACTGAAGATTATCAGCTCATAATCTGACAACCAACTGAGTTATTCGCTGCACACATATACAGTGACTAGCTGAGTGCCCGTGCGTTACAACGGAGAAAATAATTCACACCTAACTACGACTCAATATATAAATGATGCAAAATTGTGAAAAATGCAAAAGAGAAAGGAACAGCTTACGCCTAAATCTCTTATTCTAACATGAACATAGAAGAGAGAGAGAACCATGCATGACACTAGCTGTTTCTGAATTTTATCAGAGTCCACGAATTCCGTAGCAATTTGGCTGTCGATCAATGCAGCTTCCTGAATTCTTTTGTTATTGTTCAGAGAGTAAGCAAAGAACATGGAGTGATCTCCGGTCAGCACCATGGCGCCACCGATCACTTCTTGGCCGTCTCCTCGGCTGCCGCCTTGTTCGCCTGCGCATCCGCCGCCGCCGCGGCCGTCACCGGCGGACCAGCCGCGGCCTCCTTCTCGCCGCCGGCCGCCTTCTTCTCAATCTCTCCGGCTGCCTTCTCTGCCTCGCCGTCCTTGTTGGCGTCCGTGTCGCCGCCGGTGTCCTTCGCCGGCTGCGGCGGAGGAGGCGCCATGTGCGGCGGCGGGGTCTGCTTGAGCTTCATGAGGACCTGGCGCATCCGGGAGAGGTCGGTGGGCTTGCCGGGCTTGGGGCCCTGGACGACCACCACGCCGGGCTGCTTCGCCTTGGCGTTGGCCTCCGCCGACTGCTTCTCCCTCCTCTTGCCCCGCTTCTCCAGCCCCGGGATCTCGTGCGGCACCATCTCCGCGATCGCCTTCCAGTACTGCTTCTCCGCCTCCCCGTGGAACTTCTCCTGCTTCGCCAAGAACAGCTGCACCATCCATGGCGATGATGGCGGGTCAGTCTGATAGTTCACGAGTTGTATGATGTGCAGCTCATCAATGGCGGAGAAGAAGATGGTGACCGACCAACCTTCTCCCGGTCTCTGTTCTGAGCCCGGTTGGTGTCGCCGTTGAGCTTGCGCTTCTCGGCGAAGGATAGCTTGAACTCGTCGGCTTCCGCGATGATCTCGCCGCGCCGCTCCCTCTCCTTCCGCTCCTTCTCCTCCAGCATCAGCGCGTTTTGGCTGCAGAATTAAACCCATCGATTTCTTGATTTCTTTTTCGATCAAGCTTTGGGGGAGGCGGCAGATCAGATCAAGAAATGCGCGCGAATTGATGCTTTTTGGGAGATTATGGGATGATCGGAGTGGAGCACACTCACCGGCGCCACTCACGCCGGAGGATGCCCTCCTCCTTCATGGCCTCCGGCGGCGGCAGGACGGGCCCGTCGTCGCCGTCTCCGGCGCCGGCGAAGAGGTCGTCGTCGATGCCACCGCCGTCGCCGACCACCACGCTGCCACCCATGACGTCGCCGATCTGGTCCACGTGGCCATTCATCACGTCCCCCGACCCGCCGTACCCGTACGCGGCGCCGCCGTTCGAGCTCGAGCCCAGGGGCATGCCGGCGCCGACGCCGCCGTCGGTCCCGGCGCCGGCGCCAGCCAGGTCGTCCTCGGAGGCGGCGGTGCCGAAGGACAAGTAGGACGTGGCGAAGCGGTGGCCACGGCGCAGGGCGCCGAGGCCGCCCTGGGCGCCGTCGGCGGCGGGGTCGAAGGGAGCGGGAGGGAGCACGTCGTCGTCGTCGGCGTCGCCGTCGCCGGCGACGGCCGCGACGGAGTCGAAGGATGACATGGCGATGGCGCACGCGCGCGGTAGGATGGGATAGCGGCTTAGCGGATCTTTGGGAGGTTTTTTTGGATCCGACAAGAGTGTTGGAGAGGAAGAGGGAGGTACCGTTATTTTCTTAGAGACATTGCTCGGTTAAGTTTGACCGTTATTTTCTCGTTTTGACATTTTTTTTACATAATAATTTTTTTTGGCTTTTACTTAAAAAAACTACGACATAATTTTATGAATGAATAATGATTACAAAATTACATCTTATAACTTAAGTATAACTTAAGGAAAACTAATTACAGTGTATTGTATAAACTTTGCCCATCCTTTTTATTTCCCTAAGTTTTACTCTTTCCATTGCATACTTTGGATCACTTCCATACCCTTTTGTTAGTTGACCATAACTTTTTATGAAAAGTAATACAACATATTTGCTGTAAAAGAAATCTATTTATACGATACATAAATAATTTTTAATAACAAATAAATAATACTAGTTTAGTCATTTCTACAAATAAATAATATATCGCATAATAAACTCATATATACTATTTAAAATGTTAGTTGTGGTAATATCCATTTCCACACCATCCTTACCAGGCTACCACTGACATGTGGGCTCCATAATCTATACTATTATATTATATTATATTATATTATAATGAGTCATCTCCCGTTTCATTATTCGCTCTCCCCAAATTTCAAAATCACCTACTTGTTCAATAAAAAAAATTATAGTATTGCCTGAACTAAATAAGTGCTTATTAATTGATTTAATAAGATAGAAACTCAATTTGTTTTCTGTTACAATACATTGGCTCTAAGCTAGTAATTATAATATTCTCATATAACAAATTTCTACCCTATAACAATATACTACATAAATTTATATGTTTTTTTATACCAAAATGTAAAATGGACTTTTTGATAGAAATGAATGGTCAGCTTAAGATCAACTGACGAAAAAGGAGTAAGAGAGAAAGAGAGAATCTATTATATTCCACCGAGTTTATCACAAGTCCATGATTTACCACTAACTTTGTCACGTTCTATAATATATCATCAACTTTGGCTTAACTTCTACGATTTACCATTGTCGTCCAGTTAGCCTTCGTTAGTACTGTACAATTTTGTCCAAATGACCAAAATACCCATATGATAAAAACTTTCAAAATTTGGACAAAAATTCTGAAATATCAGATATTAAGTTTTTGGCAAAATTTTGGATTTTTCAATCTTATATTTCTAATATGATATTTTGAATTTTTGTCCAAATTATGGAAGTTTTTTCCTAGGGGTATTTTGGTCATTTGGACAAAATTATATAGTGCTAGGAGGCTAATCGGACGGTGATGGTAAATCGTAGAAGTTAAGCAAAAGTCGATGGCATTTTATAGAATGTGATAAAGTCAGTGGCAAATCGTAGAGCCGTGACAAACTTAGTAGTATATAATGGATTCTCTCTAATAAAGATCAAAACTAAAATTCGAAGATAGACAATGTAATGAGCAAAACCCCACAGTATAAAAGGGATTGAGGAATATTTCAGGAGTATATAGGGAATATTTCAGTTAGCGTGAGTATGCATAACTGTTATTTCTCCCAATAGCTTAGTAGAGCTATATATATTCCTTCTTTTTCGTAAATCAGAAAAGTAGAATCTTCGAAATCATCAGCCCATGAAGTAGAATCTTTGAAATCATCGGCTGATGATTATGTCGATCAAAGTTCACTCGTTTCACCGCCGACTGACGTCTAATCAATGTGGAAGACAACACAAGTAACTGAGCCGTAAATAAATGGTTCGTCCAAGCGAACCCAATCTGATGAGGACACCACCACAAGAGCACTATACTAATAGGGAACCTCCAGTACAACGCCTTTAAATAGATCGAGACATCTAGAATATCATAATCGCTATCCCCGAACATATAGAACAATTTTTTTTTACTTGTAGGGTCTACCGAAGACATGGAAGAGAGACGGGGCATCACAACATCGCCTCTAGGAGGATAAATAGTGCCCACATGTGTCACTGATGTCTCTCCTCAAGTGGTAGCCGGCTCTCCCACAACAGCAATGGTGGCTACCGAACGGATGAATTGGCCGAATTGGCCACAGTAGGAGAAGTCTAGAATGGATAAATTGGCCGAGCTCTCAGTATACTGGTCCTTCAATTGCTAGTCTGGCTAGTCTGAACACGGTTTTCTAAAGAGGCAATTTCGTTCTTACCCCTATTTTAATATCCAACATTAATTTTACCTCTGTTTTTTAGGTTTTTTTATTTCTTTTTTTTTAAGAAGCCAAATTTTACTCCCACTTTGGACTGGAGGATGGATATGGACATGTTGACGGTATTAAATTTTTTATGAAAATACATCCATACCTTTACTTGCTATTACACATTTCACACTTTGTTTGTCAATTGTGCATCTGCCCCCTATTTGTACATGCAGCTAGTAGTTCTGATAAATTAACTTTGACAGAATTTCAACAAAATTTTGTTTCCGGCACCGCGTTCCAGAATAGCACATTCCACCGTCGCCGTGGACAGCTTGAGCTTGCTAAGCATCAACACGAACCATGAAGTCAGAGGCTGGGACAGACGACTTCCAAGAATCAGCCTGCAAACGAATGGTTCCACGTGTTTCAATACCTTTGAATTGAATTTCTTATGACGATTGAGAAGATAGCGCATGCAAGAAAAAATAAATGCAGACATCGTCGTTTTTACAGATATGAACCATCATATTGGTTAGCCTTGTCTAGTGCACAAACCAAAATCAGTTAAACATTCCAGTAAAGTAAAATAAAGATGGCTAAGTTAGAGAACTCATTTCAAATAGAGTGAATAAAAATCGAATCCTCATGTCATTACATCTTAGGAATCAACAAGATACCTATCAAGCACAAGTTCACAACTAAAGAAAACTACTACATTCCCCTGAGAAACCTTATTTTGCTGAGAGGCCAAGACCTGAAACAAATTATTGAGACAGCCTCTAAATGGAATCTGGGACTGAAATTATTGAGGCAAAATAAACGGATCAACTGCAAAAAATGGGAATCCTTAGTTTCCAACTCTTTTCAGACTCCCAGCACGCCCAGATATATACATACAGGCATAGCAGAAATGTATGTACAGATATTCTGAAGCCACAACGTTAGAACAGCTCAAAACCACACTATGTTAGTTGGTGCCCAGAATCATTCTGTTCCAGCCCTACCCAGACTTCTCATTGTGCACCTCGATTGTACCTAAATCAACCTATTTCTAAAGTCTCAGGATTTATCTGGTCCAGGGACCTCGAAATTGCCTGTTCGTTAAGTTGGGCATTCCAGGATTCTGTTGTATCAGGTTTGTCCACTGCATGTTATTCAGAGAACCTACAGATGCTACATGACTGCTTGAACTACTGGGCAGATTCTGGGTGTAACCATATATACTAGGAGCTTGAAGATTTGTGCCTTGAGTTCTAGGAACAAAACTTCCAGACATAGGAACTTGGTTCCTTATTTCAAGGAGCTGGCTAGGGCTGGACCTACCAGATTGCATGTGTAGCGACGATGACGGTAGTCTGTACTGGGCCAAAGCACTGAAGAGGCTTCCATCTGTGTTGCTGCTTCCAACTGGCAAGGCCTGGGGCAAGCAGTTATTTGACTCCATTGCAGGCCAATTATCATGTGGCTGGTGCTCCTGAGGGAAGCGGTTATATCTATGATCCATAGAACCAGAAGAAGCGAAAGAATGCTGTTCAAGGATAGAATTGTTTCCTTTAGTTTGAAAACTCACATCAGAATACAAATTCTTGTGAAGTTCATCATAAAGGACACTGTTGCTCTGATCAACCAACTGTTGCTCCTGCAAGGGACTGGGAAAGTGAGTGGGCTGAGAGAATCGGTTGTTGTCCAAAGAATGCAAATCAGTTGACTGCCCAATGCAATCTGTATGTTCAAGGGAGTAAGGAAGCATTCCAATGTCATTTGCTACTGTCTGGACCTGACCATTGCTTTGCCGGTTTGAACAAGGTTGCATAAATGACGCTGGATTGTCCATTGGGAAGGCAGCCGCAATGGTGACTTGTGACTGCTGCTGACTTAAAATACCATTCTCCATGCAAACTACAGAACCCTGTTGTCCAGCAGGGAGATGTCTATGCCCAATCTGTAAGCCACCTGAACCATTATACACGCTACTATTCTCCAGTGGAAGGTAATAGGAATCATCAGGTTCAGGCAACTCCCATAAATCTTTAACACCTTTTGCTGCTTGACCATTTAGATGTTCTTCCACAGGAATTTGTCCCCCTGAGGTGTTGGAAAGCAATGTGGAACTGTTTGATGGTATCACTGTAGTATTCTCAACCTCTTTCGAATCCATAGTTACATCATTCATCTCTGGATAACTGTTTACTAAAGAAATATCATTTGCACTATGGCCTTTGTCTATCATAATTTTGTATCTGGTGCCTTTCAGGCCCTGATTTTGCTCATGAGCATGCATTGATGGCCCTGTGTAAGTAATGCCCTCAAGACTTTGAGCTTGTGTATTTTGGCTCTCACGAGTGTCAATGGGAGCGGTTGTATAACAGGTAGTCTTGATCTGCTGGCTCTCTGGGCTATGATCAATAATAGTTGTATCTGTATAGCTTATTTCTTTGAAATCTTCAGCTTGAACATCTGGACCATCATTACTGAATTTTGTATTCACGAAATCTTCATTCTGCTCCTCTACGTTGCTGGCACAGAATGAAATGCTTCTATCTGCACAGCTGGTGCCCTTGTAATCTTGGGCTTGCAAATCAGAGTTCTCCCTACCCTGACTATCATGATGGTCAGCAGATGTTTCAATATGCTTGGTTTCATCATCATCACAATCTTGACGAGATGGGCAATGATCATTACCACCTTGCAACATATCTTCAGACAACTGTTCTACCAGAACATCCTGCAAATCAGTGCTGCCGTCATTTTCGCAGGCACCATGTTGACCAAGCTCTTTTGTTATGCCTGCTAACTGGTCTGCCTTCTCATCATAAACAAAAATAAATAAACCATAATCATCTATTGAGTACTCAAACAATTATTTCTTTTCAAAGGAAATTATGTCCGTATAAATAAGTAGAACCCCTACAACTAATCGAGTGTTATTGTGTTAACTTTCTCTAGAAAATGACAAGGTACTACAACATATCAGTAAGAAAACACTGCACAGCAATTTCCCTTCAGTAATGACAATTTTTTAGATCTTCCACAGTAGATCCATTACAAATCAGTATTTTATACACATGGTAACAGAGTTTTAGAATGAACATCATGTCGAATAGTAACTTTGCTGCTGTGTATGATATGATACATGAAAAATACAAGACACATAGTAGTAGGAACAAAGTGATATCATCCACTATATTTTTCATACATTCAAGTAAAATACCTTGATCTGGAAAATCAAAAGACTTTCAAACAAGAATTGAAAGGATTAGTCACAGCGAACCTTTCTCATGATAGATACATTCTTTTCGCCTAGCTCAAGACCAAGTAAATTTCTCAGTTTCTCTGTTGTCACCCTATTGTTCTTAAGGACCTCGAAAGCAGCAGGTATATCATTGCAGGATATGTTCAACCTATATGCAAATAATTTACCATAAGAATCTTGAACCCAAAAACAAGATAAAAATGTTAAAATTAAAATGTTACTAACCAATGTTCACGCAGTCTCCTCTGTTCATCATCTATTAATGTTCCATATGGTTTTACATGGAATTTATCAAGGTTACCAATTACACGAGTAAGATGCTTGGTTTTAATGCCATCACCAGACTGCTTCATGCTCTTAACAAGGTTGTGCTGTGTTCTGCTGATCTGAAAAAGTTAAACAAGCATTGATATCACAGAACATCGAATTATATATTCCATATAGTAAAGTATATTACATATGATTGGTCAAAATTAGATATCTGTTATTTTCTGTAAATATTAGTCAACATTCAGAACTATATAATTGTTTAGATTAGCTACATGCGTTAACTGGAAAGAATCATCAAATATACTTTCTAAAAGCTCTGCGGCAAAATATTATTGTCTTTTTATGCTAAAGAAACAATTTGGCAGTTAGATTGCCATCTATCCAAATTTGTAATCAAATTTACACAGCTCTAGCTGCGGTTAATGTTACACAGTAAAACAAGACTATTAATTCTTCAAAAGAATTGGGAAAGAAGATAAAAATAATTTAGGAACTAAATAAGAGAAAGGGGTTATATATGTGAGATAATGGTAATTAAGCAATTTAAGATTTTTATTATAGAGCTGATATCATTCATTAAGCATTTAATTTTGCTTTGTAATATAATCCTCAAAACTAGAAGAAAAGGAAATAAAATTTTGGGAGCAAAGAAAGCAAATATACAAATAGAAGGTTAGTTTCAGCAATATATACAAGTTTGGCAGCTAAATGTCTTCTTTTTTATTTTAAGATGGGCACTGAAACTAATTGCATGATTTCCATTTGGCTATTACAGAGGTGCGCAAATACAAGACTGAGCTCATTGTTCTTTCTTAATGAAGCTCCAATACTCTCCCAAGAGAGAGAGAGAGAGAGAGAGAGAGAAGCTCAAATAGCCAATGCTGAACAAAAATACTTCATTATGGCTCACATAACATCTTACCTCAATATATGACATAAACTTCGAAACATCACTACTCTGTGCAACCTTCAAGGGCATTTCACTACTGGTAACTTTTGGTCGCGTATCTCCTTGCTTGTGTTTAGCAAGGTTATTATCCCTGCACACACATAACGGATAGAGGTTTTAGCAATTCAGAAGTCCTTTGTTGAAATTAGATAGCATCTCTCTACTTAAATATTTAATCAGATTATGTCTTTTTTTTCCCTTAAAAAAGTCAATTGGTAAAAGAAACATTGATGACTGTTTATACAATTAGAAAACTAAGCTCTTTTAATGCACAACAACGGCAGTAATTGAATATGTCGATATGATTAGCCAGAAAACTAAGGCACTTGGCAATTTTAAAGCACTGAAATGTTAGAACTACACATTGATCGTGTTACTTGGAACACCACTCAAATGTGAAAAAGGATAGTCCAACGGCAATATAATGTATGATTTGAAGAACAGAAGGATGAATAGATGATAATTTTGCAAGTGGAATTTAAAAGGAAATGAGAAACAGTAATTTATCAAGATACAGAATATAGAAGATCAAAAAATTTAAGAAGCATAACCTGAACATTATTTCTGGATCATCAGAACTTAGCCATCTCTTCTTCCATTTCTTCAAGGACTCGACCATGCTGCACAATTATCTTAGCATAAATATCATAGCCAAAATGGTACATTTATAACAGAATTGGATGGTTTGGTATACTTGGAATGGTAGTTATTCAGGTTAACACGATATGCCTTCTCGTCAGCTCTAATTTGCTTCTCCTTATTAAGTAAGGCATCTGGGTGAGTATCACCATAGCAAAGAGAGGAGGACCTGTAATTTAATAATAATTCAATCAGCAATCAACATCTTGCAGAAATTGAGAAGTATAGAAGTCTAGTGAACAATTTTAAAAGACAAAAGAAGTGCAGTGCAATATCATTTGTGAACAACTGAACAAACAGGCAGGCGTTGTCCTGGAGCAGGGCTGTCAGGACGACTGTCCTGGGCCCCGGACCCAAGCCCACATGTGCACCACGAGTTAGTTATGTATCGGTAGCCAGGAGACTAGTAGAGGCCCGTGCAAGCCAATAATTGCTCTCGTTCCGCTTCTGCCGCAAGTTACGAAAAGTTGACAACGCCTTGTTCCCTATTTTTCCAAAATGTACACTGATGCAGCTCCTAATCTCCTGTTTGGTTGCTTTCTTTCACATAATTGATTTGAAGAATTTCAACCCGGCCCATATCTAGTTTTGCAAGATCAACTCCAAAAAGTTGGATCTTTGCTTCATAGTCAAAATAAAACATCGAGGTAAGACAAGATTATTAGATCCAAACATTGTTGCTAAATCGTAAAGCCGAGTCGAGATACCGTCTACCGAATAGGAGACTAGTATTGACTAGTCATTGAGTTGACTATTCTATCATGGTGTTACTACATATATCGATTACTTCTACTGCTAGGATGTTATTACTTGCTGTGCCTAATGGACCCAGTGGAGCTCTCCTCTCATCTCCCTTTCACTCAGTAGGGCCTGATAGGCCAGGTCTCCCAAACGACTCACTGTTGCAGCCTTCACTGCACTCCTTTGCGTCTTCTGTTGCCAGCAAGTCAAGTCGTGCCGCTGAAGTGGTGCTCCATGAAAGACTTTAGGATTGGTCATAGGTAGGACACGAAAACAGTGAATCCAGAATATTCTTGTTATTTTGATTTCCTTGGTATTGCTTTATTTCTATAATACATTTGCACTAATTTTTAATGGTAATGTGTCCTTTTCTCATTTCAGCACTCCTCTCAGAGCGCTTGAGGACTGTCTTATACGTATTTTTCTTTGTTCTATTTCAGTTTATACATGATCAAAATTTAGGTGCTTTTGTTCCTTATTCCTACCAAATCTTGTATTATTGTATGGTATAAATTACTGTATTTAGCTGATGCAATATTCTCTCATGCTCCAGAGTGTATATCCTAGTAGTGTGTAATATTTTTTGAACATTACATTTGTTACTATAATAAAATTACTGTTAGCACCTGCATCATAAACAGGACTTCATGATCCTTGGACAATCATGGTAGTAAACATCTGCTGGAGGGAGGTCGCTTGGTGACAACTTCAACTAGAATGGATGGTGATGTGAGGCAGGGATTCTAGATTAATCTATAATGGAACTGGGGAAGACCAGGGCTCTGTTTAGGGACTTGTTTATTCGTCTTTGTTTGACGGAAAGAGATGCCAGCCCCATTTATAGATGAGTTGACCCACGGGATGCTTATCTCTAAAACTAAGGAAATAGATAACAACTCAATAATATCTCTAAAATAACAACTGAATACTGCTGATACAGTATCAAATGGGAAAATAGTGATTGTTCACATGCATGAACGGTCTATCGATTGTAATTCATGTACGTGACAGACAATGTGTGCAACCACATGCCTAATAGGAATTACGCATGAAATAGGATAAAAATGAACTCTAATGTCAGCAACTAGCCCACTATATCACTTTTAATGGTGTGGATCAACATGTATTGCCTACAAAATATGATGAGTGTAAAGGGAACATTCTGGGGTATCAGTGGCTTTTGGTGTTAGTATGAGCCTTCCAGAATGAGTCATAGTCCCTCAATTTGGTAGCTCTTGAAATCCAATTTAAAGGTTTTGTTTGATATGCAAAAGTACATTTTGACATTATGTTAGCTTATGCATTATTCTATTAATCATATATTCATATTGGAGCTAGTAATTGTTCGGCGTACATAAATACCAGGTAGAATATTTTAGAAAGCTGATCACATTTACGTAACACTTAGAAAGAGAGTTGGCATGTGAGCTGGAGCAACACATCCCAAGCCCCAGCTTTAGCAGGACAAACAATTATATGTTCAACAAAAACACAAAATGAATAAGGGACAAACTGCATGACTTCTATGATGGATGTAAAACATACCTAACTTGTTCCCATGAGAATATGCCAAACAAAATAAAATAAAATATTCAAATGGAGAATCACGCCACATCTATGCAAGGCAAAAAGGAGTTCTACGAGGAAAAGCATATATCCACCTGTTTCAAACCTTATTGATATTTTTTGAACATACACTAGAATGAAGATGAAACAAGTAGGCCCCTACAGAGGCAATTTCTAAAATTGTACTAGAACGCAATAAAAAATGCAGCTAAAATGTCTAGAAGTGCAAATGGAAGTGATCACAGAAATCACATCATAGAGAACTTGCCAGCTGAGGGAAGGATTTCCAAAGTGATAATTTTGGCCTTTAAGCAATAAATGAACATTTTCTTCTGCATCAATCTCAGTTGGAAGAAACTGTATGAGAAACTTTCTGTCAGCTTCTGTCAGACATGTATCCCAAACCTATAATCAATTCACAATTGTCAATATTAATATGTAATAAGAGAATATACCCCTGTAATGGGGCATCAAGATATCAAGATCATTATTCTAAAGCAATTAAAGCTTTAGCACGAAAAGGCAGGCATTGTGAAAAATAGATGGCAAAAGAACAAAGCTTACATACAAAGGATAAACTAATCACACCTTATAGGACAGCACACTTCTCAAGTTCTCCAAGGAAAATGTCTCTGGAGGAATATATGTAACATCAGCCAGCCCTGAATCATGCTTCTGTCTGGAATCTATGAATGGTGCCAAGTCTGACCACAAAATCCCAACTTGTTCCTTTTGGGGAACCACTCTCTTTTGATAGTCATCCCATTTAAGAGCAATTTGAGACTTCAAACTTATATGGCAATTAGAAGACTCAACTTTTGACTTCTTCCAGGTCCTGTTTTGATCTGAGTTAGTAGACCTTATTATACGTTTCTTTTGCTTGCCTGCTGCCATTCTGCAGGTCATCTGATCATAAAATGGAGGTTGTAAATCTTTTTACCAATATATGACTCTAATATTGCCTCTACACTAATGTATGTCCCATGTCAATGAAAAACAGGCTGCACCTGAAATGTACAATAATTTGGTTTGGTTGGTAGCTCAAAGACAATTGGTAACAGGAAAAAATATATATAGATTTTTCAGTCAACTTAACTGTGGACCTAGGTATACCAGTTAAAGACAGAAAGATGATGTAAGAAAGTAAGAAAAAAAAAAGCTTCCCGACCACCCAAAGCTTGTTACAGCAAGTTTGACACACCCAAGCAACAAGACATCCTACAAGGAAGATGATTATCATGCAATATTGTCTAGGTGACACCACACGGCCTCCAGGCACCCGGCCACCCACAGAGAGTTAACTGAGGTGATCGCAAGTTCCCCAAGTTAAGCAACCACTGCAAGCCCTCTGCAGCCTTGTTCCTCCCTCATATACCTTAAACACCTTTTTTGGATAAACATGACAGCATCAAAAGAAAACTAAATTTTACATCTTACTGTTTAGTATTCACGAGTCGTAGCAATTCATAATCCATTTTAGCATTTTAATTTTCTATTTTGCATAAATAGTACTTTATATCACAATTAAAATTTAAGCATGCAATTACATAAGAAAAGTGCCACTTTGAAGGAAAAATACCAAATCAATATATAGAATCACGAAGGATATTTGTCAGTAATGTAAATTATTTCATAAATAAGATTGTGACTGTCCACATGAGCAGTCATGTAATTCCAACGAACGCTAAAAGTTAAGATAAGTTTGTGTGTATTGACCCCGTGATGAGTATAATAACTGTCTAATAAAAATTGACCAGATTTTACACCAAAGAAAATCAAATTTTAAAATTTAAGATAACTAATATGGCTGCAGGCTGCTAGTATCTGAACAAACTGTTCCTACAAAGTTAAGATACCCAAAGGTTTTAACCCAATCCATCGTGTCATTTGGCTGGCATTGCTAACAGGTGTGCCTAATTTAAATTCATAACTTCTCCTATATCTGTGACTCAAGTATTCATCACAGCCAAATGTCATTGTCAGTAGTTCTCCTACTTTCCATATCACTTCCATGTTAAAACAAACTATAGGTTGCAGCCAATCAAAGTGTCAACAAATCTAGGGCCATCAAAGTTTAAACTTTGTCCTTAAGTTGAGAGGGCCTATTGACACAACAGCGGCCAGCAAGGGTGAATCCCCACAATAAATGTGCTCTCCCAAAAGTGCCAGCACCACGAAATCCGGAGCAACATAAAGTCAATATGAACCGCAATCCGTGCCTAGTGTTTGTTCAAGAAATACACGGAACCACAACAATTAGCTGCTACCATTATCGAATTATAACCAAATTCATGGAGTATCCCTCCCCCCAACCCCCCTCTACACGATTCTCCAAGGGTTCCATCACGAACGCAACAGGAACGGACGAGAACCCTACCGCTCCCCCCGAGGGCAAACCGACCGCATCGATCCCTAACGTGTCTACTCCCAAGTCCCAAACCACCCACCCACCCACCCACCTCACCCATCCTTCCATCCATCGGATCTAGGAGGCCAGGACCAGATGCCGCGGAACGCGCGTACACGTACCTCGCGGTCGCTGCGGGAGAGGGCTAAGCCTCTCCTCCTCCCTCGTCGTCGGTGGCGGCGGCGGCGGCGGCGGCGCGGGAGCCTCGGCACCCAGTTCTGCGGCGGGGGGAAACCCTAAACCGGCCGCGCCCCTGAGGGCTGAGGCTGAGGTCTCCGCCGAGAGGAATCTGGGGCGGCGGCGGCGGCGGCGGGGGATGGTGGGGTGGAGGTAAGCAGGGAAAGGCCCTGGATAAAGTAAGGAGCGGGGATAGGGGAGGCGACGCCACACGAGGAGGGAGGAGGGAGGAGGAAGGAGGGAGCCTTTTATGTGGAGCGGTTTTGCGCCCCGATCGGGTAACAAACGGTTATATAGGCTTACCTTCAACTTCAATGTAAAAAAGAGACGCTACAAAACGGAATGCCGTTCGAACGGGACAACATTAATATGATAGTTACGATTCGGTCCCCGTGATTTACGGTGATATCTCCTAAATATCCCAGATCCAAAAATCAAGGCGCAAAACCAGGTTCCTCCTCGGCATCGCGCGCGGAGCGCGCGGTACCTCGTCGGCGTCGATGACGGCCGGCAACCTCGTCGGCGACACCCAGATCCTCGTCGGCATCGCACGCGGAGCGCGTGATACCTCGTCGGCATCGGCGACACCCAGATCCTCCTCGGTATCGCGCGCTACCTCGTCGGTGACACCCAGATCTTCGTCGGCCACGGCCCGCAACATCGTCGGTGACACCCAGATCTTCCTCGGCATCGCACGCTACCGCGCGCGATACCTCATCGGCGACACCCAGATCCTCCTCGGTATCGCGTGCCACCTCGTTGGTGACGGCCGGCAACCTCGTCGACGACACCAAAAACATCCTCGGCATCGCGCGCTACCACGCGCGATACCTCGTCGGCGACGCCAACTACATCCTCGGCTTGCACGGGCGATACCTCATCGGCGCTGACCACAACCAGAACACTCCTCGGCGTTGATAGGTATTTTCATCTAAAATTGATACCTGATACTAGATGTTTTGAAACTTGATACCTAGTACTAGATGTTTTGAAACTTGATACTAGATGTTTTAAAACTGGATACCTTATACTAGATAGATGTTTTAAAACTTGATACCTGATACTTCTGTAGGTAGAAATGCTAAATTTGTATCAAAACTAGTGAAAAAAGAAAACTGGTACTATTGTCTATGGTAATCTTACACTTATGTTTTGTGCTCATTTATCAATGTTTGTGCTCTTGCAAAAAAGCTGATAATTATTTTTGTGGTAATCTGGTACTTCTGATTGTAGAACTGAAAAAAGTTTAATGAAAATTGGTACTAACCTGATAATGGTATGTTTGTCTAATTTAAGCTGTATAGAATTTAATTTTTTTTTTGTTTTGCACTATCAAAATGTGAAGGGGGAGTGGAAAAAAGTATGAGTTCGTCAGTTGGTTCTATTGAAAGATTAATGGAAGATCTTCAAAACATGGGTGCTGGGGCTTGTGTTTCTGCTGAAACAAGTGTGAATGAGCAGGCTACAAGTGTGGGTGAGAATGATACAGATGCTGAAGTTCTGAGGGCAGCACTGCTTGAAGCTGGAATAGTCACAGGACCCACAAGTATTTTGCAAGTTGATGCTGGGGATGGATTTGAAATAGAACCAGTAAATCGAACTGGAGGATCTGAAATGGAGGCCGAAACAAGTGTGAATGAGCAGGCTACAAGTGTGGGTGAGAAGGATATAGATGCTGAAGTTCTGAGGGCAGCACTGCTTGAAGCTGGAATAGTGGCAGGACCCACAAGTATTTTGCAAGTTGATGCTGGGGATGGACTTGAAATAGAACCAACAAATCGAACTGGAGGATCTAAAATGGAGGATGAAACAAGTGTGAATGAGCAGGCTACAAGTGTGGGTGAGAAGGATATAGATGCTGAAGTTCTGAGGGCAGCACTGCTTGAAGCTGGAATAGTGGCAGGACCCACAAGTATTTTGCAAGTTGATGCTGGGGATTGACTTGAAATAGAACCAGCAATTACAACTGAAGGATCTGAAATGGAGGGTGTCCAATCACAACCTATGGTACCATTTGTTGGTATGGAGTTCTTTTCAGAGAAAGAGGCACGGGTGTACTACAATAGGTATGCAAAAAGTTGGGGTTTCGGTACAAAGGTTTCGAGTTGCAAAAGAAGCAATGTCACCAAAGATTACAACAGATATGAGTTCGCTTGCTATTCTGAACGCACAAGTAAGGAGCAGAATGCAAAATCAAGTATTGGAAGCAGATCCAGGAAGTGCAACAGCATACGGAAAACTGATTGTAAGGCGAGAATGGTGGTCGTTAAAAGGGCTAAAAAGTGGGTGGTGACAATAGTAGACTTAGATTACAATCATCCTCCTTTGAGCCCCAATTCTCTAAGGTTCCTAGAATCACACCGTAAAGTGTCGGATGAAGACTATGAGCTAATAGAATTACTGCACAACAACAACATCCCTACTAGAAGAAGCATGTCTGTCCTGTCTGATTTGTTTGGTACCATGCGTAACATTCCATTCACAAAGAAAGATGTTAGCAATCTGAGGACATCGATGAGAAAACGGACTACTACAAACGGAGACATGGCTGAAACAATCAAGTACTTCTAGGAATTGCAAGCAGAAGATCCATCGTTTTTCTATAGCATGGAACTGGACTCGGATAATACAGTTGGTAGCTTATTTTGGGTGGATGGTGCCTCAAAAGAAGCATACAAGAAATTTGGTGATTGCATCGTCTTCGACACAACATACTGCACAAATAAGTATAACCTCCCATTTGCTCCGATAATCGGGGTAAGCAACCATGGCCAGACTGTCCTATTTGGGTGTGTATTCCTGAAAAATGAAAAGGTTGAAACTTTTGAATGAGTGTTTGAAACATTCTTGAAAGCAATGGATGGAAAAGAGCCACAATGCATCATGACTGATCAGGACAAAGCAATGGAGATTGCAATTGCAAAAGTGCTGCGAAGAACTATTCATAGGCGCTGTATGTGGCATGTGCATAGGAATGCTAGTACCAACCTTGGTGTGCTGTTAAACGGCAAGGAAGGGTTTGAAACAGACTTGAAGTCATGCATTGATAATTCTTTGAACGAAGAAGAATTTGATGCAAGTTGGGATGCAATGATTGATAGACATGAGTTGTGTGGGAACAAGTATATGCAACACCTCTATGATAACAGGAAAAAGTGGGTCCCCTATTTTTTCATGGATTACTTCTTCCCATTCATGAGCACCTCCCAAAGGAGTGAGAGCATGAACAAATTATTCAAAGATTTTGTCCACCCAGTTGATTCAATCAGGAATTTCATCTTCCAATATGAGAAACTTGCCCAATCTTGTCTTGACAGGGATGACAATCAGCGGTTTATAACAGTCCAAACAGACCCAAAAATGTGGTCTATCTATCCAATGGAAGAACAAGCCTCAAAGTTCTATACACGTGCAATGTTTGAGGACTTTCAAGAAATGCTATACAGAGCTACCAAATACAAAACAATAAATGGGCCGGAACCTGGATCATATTTTGTGCAGCTAATTTTGGATGATGACAGCAAGAAATTCTTGGTTCATTATGACGTAAACAATGAAACCTACAGTTGTGCCTGCAAAAAATTTCAAAGGGATAAGATACTGTGTGGACATGTTTTAAAAGTGATGACACAATTGAATGTGTATGTGGTACCAGAAAAATATGTGTGATCGCTGGACACTAAGAGGATCCGAACACGCTACAATTACTCTTGTACCAGCACAAAATGATGAAGGAGCAAGCAGGAAGATGAGATATATTTCACTCTGTAAAAAATCAGCAACATTGCCTCACAACATTGCCTTTCCCGGCTGTCAGCACTATGACACCGCGGTCCAAGCATGCGTCGACCAAAGGACCCGCTGGAACATCGAGCTCGATGCCGACGATGAGACCGATCCCCCGGATCTCTTTCACATGGGCGTTTCCACTCAGCTTGGTACTGAGAAGCTGCTTGAAGTTCTCTCCTTTCTTGGCCACCTCTGCTAGGAAGCCAGGTTTCTGGATCTTGTCTAATGTGGTCAATGCAGCCTGGCAAACAAGATGGCCTCCCCCGAATGTGGTACCAACCTTCTCGGTGACCAAGAAAGACTACACCGATGGGGAGACCACCCGCCAATGGCTTTGCCAAGGTCATAATGTCAGGTACTACTCCATAGGCTTCATACGCCCAGAGGTAACCAATGCGGAGACGGAGGCGACCCAGTCGGGGTCGGCGTGGCCGAGCGCGTTGACGGCGATGCCAGCGGCCATGTCGAGGTACTTGCGCCCGTCGGCGTCGTACAGCTTGCAGCCGCGGCCGGCGATGAGGACGACGCGGGAGCGGTTGTACGTCCCGAAGATGTACCTCGCCTCGTCCTCCACCACGGCGCGGCTCGCGGCGGATAGCTCGCGGCGCGCGGCCGCGGCGGGGGCGAGGGGCGCGGAGGTCGGAGGGCGGCGTCGTGGGCGTGGGCGTGGCGAGGCACGCGGTGACGCGCGACGGATGGAGGCGCGCGCCGCCGAGGCCAAGGCCGCCAAGGGCAGCGGGCGGGTTGAGGGCGAGGAAGGATTGGAGCGAGTTCATGGCGGGCGAGGAGAGGAGGATTTGGGTGGAATCGGGCTTGGATGATTTGGGAATTGGAGGGATTAAATACGGGATTGGAATTGGGGGTTAGGTGTCGAATCGGCTGCCTGCTCTGGTCCTCGTGATTGTTTGTGTGGAGGCGGCTATCGCCTATCACGCTTTGGATCAAACAAAAGGTGTTAAGAGGTGTTTTTTTTTCGTTGTTATACCACCACTGTATGTGTAACACCAAACTTACATACTTACAAATGTATTTTCTAACACATGTTAAAAGAGATGAAAAAAATGATGTAATATTCGTGAAATTTAGTTTTTAAATCTTTGTGGCATGCACCCACGTTTCCAGCACCACATCAGCGGCGTCTTTTCCGTGTCCTTTGTTTCAATAAGCTGCTAGTTTTGCTGGCAACGTTTTAATTAGTGAGAATAAATATGATGGCTAAAATTTAATACTCCCTCCGTTTCAGGTTATAAGACGTTTTGACTTTGGTCAAAGTCAAACTGCTTTAAGTTTGACCAAGTTTATAGAAAAAAAATAGCAACATTTTCAACTCAAGATAAATTTATTATGAAAATATATTCAATTATTGATTTGATGAAAGTAACTTAATATTATAAATATTACTATATTTGTCTATAAACTTAGTCAAACTTGAAATAGTTTGACTTTGACAAAAGTAAAAAATATCTTATAACCTGAAATGGAGGGAGTATTAGATTAGAGTAAATATATCTATATATAGCGGTAGTTTGAGTTTCTTTTATACGTCTAATGTTGTATAATTATATCATTTCAAGAGTTATTAATAAAAGATTAAGAACTTATAGTCAGAATTTATCAAATACCAAACAGTGACAATATCATTTTTTTGAGCAGTTGTCTTTTTATCGAGGAACCAATACTTTCTACCAGATTGATGTGTAGGATTTTGATGATATGGATAAGGCTGAAATATGGGGCATCATAGGCCTATCATGTGACTTCAACTAGAATAGAGTTCAATGACTTTACTATTGTGTCTAGGGATGTAAGTGGGTCAGCCGCGAATCCACTTATAGGTAAAAATAAACGGACTCGTGGTTTATTTTAGTCGATAAGTGGGTTTCGCGGGTTAGCCACTTACACTTCTAATTGTGTCACGTAGATAAATGGTTGATAGTGGCGAAACAAAAAACACTGAACTTTATTTGATGGAGAGGATCCACGATACTTATCTTTTTAAATCTTACAAAAACTACAACAAATGTAGTGTAGTTTTAGGGGCTTAGGGGAGGCGATCGAGACCCCTGCTCACCCCCTCCCTAACTTCTCCACCGATAGTTGATGTATCACTTGAGTTAATATGAAGAGAATACATGCGAAATATGCAAAGATTTAACTCGGATGCTACAGATAAGACATAAGACATGATATAAGAGAGTTACTACCTCCATCCCAAAATAATAACATTTGACCGTCCGTCTTATTTGAAAAGTTTATAAAAAAATAAAAAAAAAATAGTGACACATAAAATATTTTTTTTTCATGTTTTATCATCTACTAATAACAATAAAAATACTAATCTAAAAAAAATTCAAATAAAACGAACGGTCAAACGTTTGACATAAATAATGTAAAATTACATTTGTTGACGTTTGATGTTGTCATTCTGGTATTTGCATAGTATGGGGATCGTCGGTGCTAGGGTATACGCGTGACTGAGGTAAAAGAGATGGAGACGAGGACTTTTATACAGGTTCGGGCCCCTGAGCTGTCAGGTAATAACCCTACATCCTGTTGGCCGAAGCAGGAGTTGCTTTTATTCACCATAATCACACCAGTACAATATGTGGGGTAGCCTGTCTAACTGTTGTCGACATGTCGGTCTGAAGGTCTGACTCGTAGTCGACAACAGGGTAGCCTTGCTCCTCGAATCCGTGTCCGGTGAGATCAAAGATAGTGCTTTCGTCCCTCCTGACAGTATCCAGGGACACCGTAGGAGGGGAGCCATGTCTATCCCTGAAGTCGATATCCGGCGGCGTGTCTTGGCGTATATTGGCTTGTATGCTGTGGCTTCTGTTGTTCCGTATATTGTGGTGGTTGTTGACCGAGGTGGATCTTGATCGTGGTGACCGTATTGATCGTGTTGTTCCTCCGTATGTGTTGATTGTGCCCTCTTCTCCTAGAGGGCCTTGTATTTATACCCATAGGTGTCCCCTTGTCCAAGTAGAACTAGGGAAACCAATATGGATACAATCCGAGTAGTCCTTGTCGTTTCCGTGTAGAACTCTGGTTGTCTTTCCTTATCCGGAACTCCCTCGAGGTCAGTTTCCGTATAAGACATGGTATGTGGTGGATCCTGCCGAGATTTAGTCAACTACTAGTAGGATGTCCAGCAGCGTGGGCAGCCTGAGTTATCGGCGATCCTCCCAGATGTTGCGTCTGAGGAACACGCATCGTTGGACAACGCGGATGAAATTTTACCCGCGAGAACGGGGATGGCGACGACTTCCTTAGGTTGGTGGTCTCTTGATCCCTTTTAGCTCCTCTGACTTGATCAGCCGTGTTCCCGAGAGGGAAAAGCAGCTTGACTTAGTCGCTTCCGTATTGAATAGATCTCGAGAACACACTTGCCGACCAAGATCGTCGTATCCAGTACTGGAAGACAAAATTCGAAGTGGCAGAACTCGAGAAAACCATGCTGGAGGTGAAGAAGGAGCAGGCCGTGGAAACGCTCCGAGGTCGTAAGGTGTGGTTCAACTCATACTTGAAGAGTTGTTGCACATCCATGGCCCGAGTTTGTAGAGAGCTCCGAGTACCCCGTGGAGATCCCGAGGAGTCGGCGGCCGGATACATCTCGTAGCTGAACGGGGCCTGCGCTCAACTCGATGGCATCGGCAAGTGCATTGACGAAGCCCTGAAGCAAGAATGCCGTCGATCGAGCCGATATGCCGGAGGGCATGTGTTGGCTTACATACGAGATCGTCGTCCGCAACTGCACCTCGAGTTCCTACATGAAGGGTTTGCTTGTTCTCGGAGAACTCCGGCGGAGATAGAGCACCTGGCGAAGTCGATGGCGCCGCTGGCGGAGAAGGTTTTCCAGTCTATGGACTGGCGTTGGCCTTCCTAGTAGTTTTTGTACCTCTGAATGTAGTGTGTAAGAGTGCCTCCTCAGTTCCCGACTTTAGCTAGTCGTTTGAGTCGTACACTCTCCCTAGCCCCCAGCCTTGTCGTCGGGGAGGTTTTCCCCGGGGACAAGGCTCTTGGACCTTTGACCTGCCTCAGTTAAGAAAGCACTGATCCTAGCCCCCAGCCGTGAAGTTGGAAAGTTAATTTCCGATTACACGGCTTGGTTAATACGCACGGCGAGAACTCTTACACGACCAGGTCTTACATGGTCTTTCGTCTCTGAAGAATCCGACAAGGCCTTATCGGCTCTGGGCGTCCCCAGCCAAAGATCCCTTAGGTTCCTCGGAGGCCTTGTCAGAACGGCGTAAAGGGACAGTAGGATAGGTTTCAACGCTAGGTGTCATCGTGGGAGAAACGCTACATCGCTGGTCGAGGACCAGACAGTAGTCGTAACTCGACCACTTGAAGTGGAAGTAGTGGGAGAGACGCTACATCGCTGGTCGAGGACCAGGAAGTAGTCGTAACTCAACCACTTAAAGCAAATGTACGAGAGATCACTACGATCAACTGGTCGAGAACCGGTGAGTAGGTGTCTCTCGATCATTTGGAGTCGTGGTACGAGGACCGCTACGCTACCGGCCGAAGACCAGTCGTAGCTGTTCCTCAACCATCTGAAGTTAAGGTGCGAGAGATTGCTACGTACTGGTGCGAGAACCAGTGAGCGAGTAGAATTATCTCTCGGACACCAATGGAAGCTGCGGTGTGAGAGATTGCTACGTCCTGATGCGAGAACCAGTGAGCGAGCAGAATTATCTCTCGAACACCAATGGAAGCTGTGGTGTGAGAGATTGCTGCGTCCTGGTGCGAGAACCAGTGAGCGAGCATAATTGTCTCTCGAACACTAATGGAAGCTGTGGTACGAGAGATTACTGCGTCCTGGTGCGAGAACCAGTGAGCGAGCAGAATTGTCTCTCGAACACCAATGGAAGCTGCGGTGTGAGAGATTGCTACATCCTGGTGCGAGAACCAGTGAGCAAGCATAATTGTCTCTCGAACACCAATGGAAGCGCTAGAGTTGGTTTATTGCAAGTGTATCTCATGTGGTCAGCATGACTCACGTACCCAACTTATAGCATATCCGGATGTCCGTTCGCAATCATGTCGGGTGATCAAGCCGACGACATTCGCGAGGAATTATCCGTTAACAACCTTTTCTCGAGTAGTCCAGCCATGGCCGGTGCTATGAGATAGGTCGTCAGTCCTCGTTGGTGGGTCGGGTGCGATAACTCCGCATTTGTCGAGAATGTTCTCGATAATGGAGTGTAATCGACCATAACCTACTCGAGTGCTCAATTGTTCCTGAAAAATATTTTCTAGAAGGCAAGATATATAGCAGATAATATTGAGTATGTACTCAAAGAACTGCCAGGAGCAACAAGCATATGTAAATATCAGGCATTATGTAAACCGTAAACAAGCATGATTTATACAGGAGAAGACAGAGCGAGCCCCCAGCATTAGACCGTAGCTGGCTTAACATCGGGGACGCTTGCACAACGGATATTGTATAAGAAACATGCTATAGGTAAACACAATAAATTACAGATCTGACAATGCTGTATGATCTGAATAGGTATGATAAATTGCATATAAAATATTGCGTACCTTTGTAGATACATGCTGGATGTATCTACGGAATTAGTAAACCGATTTCAAAAATCAATCTACTAAATACCTGATCACGGGCGGCTGTCGATGATCACGGGTGGCGTGATCAATAATTCCCGGAACACGTGATGTCGGGATGGATGTTCTCAGTATGCGTCAGGGGTCCGAAATTTGGATCCTAATCGGGGTGTGAGAACGATCCGAGTCTCAACAAAATCCAGTGAATAGATCGAGATGTTGGTTTTGGTTCCTCGATGGCCGGTGTCCTGAGCAGGCGGCGGCATTACCGAAGGTACCAAAAATCAATTGATGATGTCGCTTCCGAAGAGATGGAGATCGGAGACCTCCTAGTTGATAATATCAAGTCACTGTTCTCCACGGCGGCGACGTCTTGAAGTTTGGTTGATCTCGAGAGATCAAATAGTTGATGACGATGATTCCAATCTCGTCGGGAGACGTACTCCAGTCGGGTTAGATCTCCTCACAGCCGAAGTCGTCGAGTAGTATGTTGTCGGAGAATCCATCTTCTTAAACCCATCTCGTCGAAATCCTAGAGCACCAAAATCCCCCTACCTGGCGTGCCACTGTCGACGTTTGATGTCATCATTCTGGTATTTGCATAGTATGGGGATCGTCGGTGCTAGGGTTACGCGAGACTGAGGTAAAAAAGATGGAGTTGAGGATTTTTATACAGGTTCGGGCCCCTGAGCTGTCAGGTAATAACCCTACATCCTGTTGACCGAAGCCGGAGTTGCTTTTATTCACCATAATCACACCAGTACAATATGTGAGGTAGCCTGTCTAACTATTGTCGACATGTCGGTCTGAAGATCTGACTCGTAGTCGACAACAGGGTAGCCTTGCTCCTCGAATCCGTGTCCGGTGAGATCAAAGATAGTGCTTTTGTCCCTCCAGTATCTGGGGACACCGTAGGAGGAGAGTCATGCCTATCCCTGAAGTCGATATCCGGCGGCGTGTCTTGGCGTATGTTGGCTTGTATGCTGTGGCTTCTGTTGTTCCGTATATTGTGGTGGTTGTTGACCGAGGTGGATCTCGATCGTGGTGACAGTGTTGATCGTGTTGTTCCTCCGTATATGTTGATTGTGCCCTCTCCTCTTAGGGGGCCTTGTATTTATACCCATAGTTGTCCCCTTGTCCAAGTAGAACTAGGGAAACCAATATGGATACAATCCGAGTAGTGCTTGTCGTTTCCATGTAGAACTCTGGTTGTCTTTCCTTATCCGGAACTCCCTCGAGGTCAGTTTCCGTATAAGACATGGTATGTGGTGGATCCTGCCGAGATTTAGTCAAATACTAGTAGGTATGTGGTATCTATAACCATGACAACATTTATTTTAGGACGGAGGGAATAGCAGTTAGTGTTGCCGTGTGCACCCTAGTTTTTAAGATGCCGTGGATGATATAGACACTACTCATAGTATGTTTCGATGGAGAAATTATTATGTGCTTTTCATTATCCTTTTTGTCTTTTTTTTTGCGGGGATTATCCTTTTTGTCTTTAATGCCTAGCTAGTAGCATTGGTATCTTTCTTTACACGCACTTATTTTTTTGGAAGCGTATTTATTTCCAGTAAAACACTATGATAAGATTAAGCACATCTTGGCCCGTTTCTTTACAACACATATGTTCCTCTTGCTTATGGGTCCCACATGTAAGTGAGAGGGAGTAGGTGCGAGTAAGGGAAATGTTCCAAACCAAGGTTGGTGGTTGGTGGTGGGTGGTGGCGTGCGTGCTTTCAGGACAGGAAGACGGGCTTGGTCAGAAGACTAGGACAGAGAGCATGCACGCCGCACACGTTTGTTTTTTGCTTATACATTAACAATGCACAAACTTGATCATGTTCTTGAGACGACGACGACGAAATTTCGTTTATGCAACATCATTCACCAGCTTGTTGATGAAAAATAAATAGAAGATGGGCATAGGCACAGGGAATAATAAGAAGAGCCATGTGATCTAAGAGAGATAAAACAAAGGAAAACCATGCAGTAATATCTGATTACTTGTCATATAACAAAATGACAGGGTGAGTACCTATCAGGATAGCATATATCGATTGATAGAGAGGTCCAAAAGGAAGGCAGCAGGAAACAACCAGTCAAGTCATATAAGTACCGAATAAAAAAGCAGGAAACAACCAGTCAAGTCATATAAGTACCGAATAAAAAGGCACTTTCATGGAGACCACCAAATACACCAGCCATTACATCTGCAAGATATTTCTTTTAGCTGGATGAACTAACTCCACGTGCTTGTCAAATACTTCTTCCAACATTTTCTGGAACCATATATATATAGTTTCCATCATGCACCAGATGGGCTTATTTTTCATACAAAAATCATCAGGAACAAAAGAGGGTCTGGTACAAACAGTGGTTTGTCCCATCTCCCTGTTGACGAGGGAAATCGGAAGTTGTAAAAGGCCCCAACAAAGACAGCACCTACAAAGGCTTCCGAACTCAAATGTTCCAGGAGGCAGAAACAATTGAGTCCGTGAAGCTGAATTGCTGCACGGCGGTTATTTTTCCCTCTTCAGGCTCAAGAAAAAACGGACGGCGGACATTAGCTGCCGAGGCATGGAATAGAATGGACATGAGTTTTTTTTCTGTATGGGGGGAGTACATCTACAGACTGTCCAGTTTTGCTGTGTAAGAGGTTTCTCAGCATCAGTATAACAACTCCTGGAAGACAGGATTGACGCTGCGTTGCCACTTCGTCTCGTACAAATTGAGCAGCCTCTCAGCTGGGGTCACTCCTGCAACAAAGTAGGCTACGAATTATTGTCTGAAAACAGAGTTAAACTCTTCATTTTTATTATCTAGAGCCCAGCAAAACCATGAAAATGTTTATATCATCATCAATGAAAAGAGATGCTGGAATGTTGAAATCTTCACCTGAACTGATCACTGCATCAACCTCTCTTAAGAAACCAACCTCCTTGTACCCTCTTCTTTCTAATCCATTCTGGAATAACAAAAAAAGGAGCATTACAGACAGGCAGATATAATCTGCATGCACTCCGTGTTATAAAAGAATGTACATTCAAGAAAGTTACTAACCTTGGACAACTGCAGAATTTCTTCAGCTAGATCTCTTACATATCCATCCCGGAAGGGTGTCTTCAAACCGGTTACAGGTACCTAATCAAATTAAATACAGTAAGGCCGAGGTGACTCTAGTAGCATGTTGTAACTTCCGAACCTGGGTTACTTTGCTAATTTACAAATTATTCTGACAAAAAAGATTGTATAATTCTGTTAAAACTGGTGTGATTGTAAGGCAAAACAAAAGTTTATTTATGGATCAACAGTATATTATATAACTTGGCAGGGACAGAGAGCACAAATAACTCAAGATACCTTTCGCCTTAGCATTTCTCTTTCTTCATTTGTCCAATCAGAGGTCATGTCCGAAATACTTTGCAGTGATTCCTCATCATACAACAGCCCAACCTGTATACAAGTACCAATTCCAAAACTGGTTCAAAATTCTTCCTATAGAACATGGAAGATATAAATTACTACAGTACCCATGTCCAAACTCTTTGTGTTTACTTCTACTTGACACCAAGACCACACTGCAAAGTGTACAGAAATACGAAAGAAGTGCAAAGGAGTAAGCTAACGAACCCAAAATGCTGGCAAAGCACACAATCTCCTCCATGGGCCACCATCAGCACCTCTCATCTCTAGATATCGCTTCAGCCTGACCTGCAAGCCAAATACAAAAGAACAAATAGTTATTACATTAAGCTTACAGTGTCAACATGCCATGATGATCAGCTATACAAATTTAAGGGCAAACCTCAGGAAATATCGTTGTTAGATGGTTCTCCCAGTCATTCAAAGTAGGCAGATCCCCGGGAGCTTGTGGGAGTTTTCCTACCATAAAATCCTGCAAAACAAATATAAATCAAGTTAGTCTAGTTAATAACCAAGTTCTGTATTCTATAGCCAAAGCTCTACCGCATATAACAGAACAAGCACTAAGGTAACAGAAACAGGAAGAGACCCGAAATGACATTCCAGTACAGTCAATGTACTTCTTATTTCGATAGACAAAATACATCGGGACATCTAATGCATAGTCCACATATCGCTCAAACCTGCATCAAAGAAACAAACTATAATCAGAATTTCAGTAACATGGAAACCTTCATTTCATGTGTAAAATATCTTTGGCCAAAATGAGGTCTTCAATCAAATTGCCAGTGTTCTGGGTGGGGGAAGAGGGTCGAATGGTATGAAATTATATATACTAACCCAAATGAGTCATCGAACACAAAAGGAAGCATCCCTGAGCGGTTGTTGTCAGTATCAGTCCAAATATGGCTGCAGATCATGAATGATGTTGGCAACTTCATACAACAAAACAATGTACTTTTAAAAGCAATAAAGCAATCACCTTCTTAAGCTAAGATACCCATTTGGTTTTCCTTCTTTGAAGGGAGAATTAGCAAATATTGCTGTTGCAATCTGTTAAATGGCAACAATCCATTAAATGAATAAACCAGGTTCATGTGAGAGAGGGCAAAGTAAATGATCAGGGAAGATAACAAAAGTACCCACAGGCTGTAATGCAAGACCAGCGCGGAATTTCCTTATCATATCTTGCTCTGAACTGAAGTCAAGATTAACCTTCATGACTCAAGTAAGTAAAGTTGTTTAGAGAAGTAACAATAAGTTTTCAAGTTTCTTTAAGATGGAATTCCAAAATTAGTACATGAACATATAATTACACTCACCTGAACAGTGCATGTTCGGAACATCATATCAAGCCCAAGAGAGCCAACTTTAGGCATGTAATTCCTCATAATTTCGTACCTTCCCTATAAAGAAAAAAAACTGAAGCATTAAAATTTATAGGAACCCTTCTTGTAAGTTAAGTTAAATATGTACGCGACACTGAATTCATACAAAAACTAAAGCTTTACAAGGTCTAAGGCCAAAACTACCTTGGGCATTATTGGTATGTCACTCAGTGCCCACTTTGGCTGAAAACCAATTCCGAGAAATCCAATCCCCATTTCCTCTCCAACTGCTTTGACCTACAAGAATAGACGTTTCGGATTGGATCAACTGCTGGCAAAAAAAAAAACTTTCGGACTGAAGATATATATGGCATGGCAATGCACAAATCATAACTGAAAATCACATAAAGCAAGAAGTTAATACAGGGATGCAGTGCGCATTACCTGGTAAAGATGTGAATTGACCTCAGCACAAGTTTGATGTAATGTTTCAAGAGGAGCACCACTAAGTTCAAACTGACCACCAGGTTCTAGTGAAATGCTTTGCTTTCCCTGCAACCATATACAAGTACCTCGAATTAAGGAACAAACTAAAATTGTCAGAACAAACTGTAATGTTTTTGTTTGTTTTTCCATTAGAGTTAATTACGGCACTCCAGTGAAGCACATGGAAATTTTCTCCACGTTAATTGTTGGTCTAAGTCATGTAAGGTGGTATTATAGGGGAAATAAGAGCAGAATACTACCTGCTTGAGACCGATAACATTATTTTCTTCAACTATCTTGTCCCAATCAAATCTCTCAGCAAGTCCATTCAGGATGTCACGGATCTGATCGTACTTTATAGGATGCAATGTATCAACTTCAAAACCGAACTTCTCATGTTCTGTGCCAATTCTGTGAAATCAGAAATTTATTTATGGCATAACCAAAATAACTAACTGGAATACTCCATATCAAACAAAGCAGGAGTAAATTGAACAAACAAGATGACATTGCCAATGCCACAAAAACTGAATGCAGGCACCAGCAGAACTTTCATGCCCAACGAATGGTGCTAGCAGATCAGGTAGAAATAACAATCACAGCTAAAATTACCAATAAAAAAATGATCAAACAGTTGCATTAACAACGCATAAGACTAAACAGTTTGTCTGCACAACATTAGAGTACTAGAGCCATATAAACCAGTTCATCAGTCATCAATAGAAAGCCCGAAATCAATCGATTTATAACTAAAACTGCAATTGCGTAGCTAAAGCAGCGAGTTAGGCTATGCCAATAGGAAATTCTCCAATTCCACATTTCCATCGAACCCGATACGATAATGATGTCTCCATGCGAACCATTCTACCAACCCCTAGTTTTTGTAGAGGAAAAAACTACCTACCACTACCACTAGTGAAGCAGTGACAAGCTATCCAATTTCGCGAAAAGAAAAAAAAAACAAACACAAGGGAATCTCCTCTCCTCACCTCCAGTTCTCCTTGGGCTTGCACCCGGAGACGAGGTAGGCCATGAGGTCCTCCTTGGTGAGCGGCTCCGTCATCTGCACCGCCTCCTCCGTCGGTGGGCTCGCTGCCACGGCCCCGCCTCGCCCCCTCCCCCTCCCCGCCGCCGTCGGGACAGCGACCACCGGCCGCCCCCTCCTCCTCCTCCTCCTCCCCGCCGCTCCCCCGTCCGGCGCCACCCGCGCCACCGCGAGCCGCGACGCCACCGCCATCAAATCCGTACACCTAAGAAAAACCTTGAGAATCCAACAAAAAAAAAAAGGGAAAAAATCAGCCGAAAATTGACGCGACAATACGTGGGCTCGGCTCACGAGGCCGCGGAATCGGGCTCACTCACCTCACCTCACCTCCCCTCCCCGCCGGCGAGAGAGGCGCCGCAGCGGCGGCGGCGGCAGCGAGGCGAGTGCGAGTGAGAGACAGCGAGAGGGAGAGGCGAGCGAGAAGATGATAGAGAGGGGGAGGCGAGGCGGCGAGGTTATAAAAGCGGTGGGGTGGGGCCCACACGTCAGTGGCTGGGTGACGCCACGTCAGCTGGGCTCTCCCCTTGAAGTGCGCGCTGTTTTTGCTGCTGCTGTTGATGATGCACGAGGGCAGTCTCAATTCATGGTGTTCATAAATAATGTCTATGATGCCATGTCAATAAGACATCACAATAGAAACTATACTTTACAATCTATGGTTTCTTAAAGTGGGCCATTAATAAATATATCATCTCTTTTCTCTACCATATTTATTCTTCATCTATTAGGAGGGAGCCTTTTATGTGGAGCGGTTTTGCGCCCCAATCCGGGTAACAAACGGTTATAGACTTACCTTCAACTTCAATATCAAAAAAGAGACGCTACAAAACGGAATGCTGTTCGAACGAGACAACATTAATATGGTAGTTACGATTCGGTCCCCGTGATTTACGGTGATATGTCCTAAATATCCCAGATCCAAAAATCAAGGCGCAAAACCAGGTTCCTCCTCGGCATCGCGCGCGATACCTCGTCGGTGTTGGCGACACCCAGATCCTCGTCGGCGACGGCCGGCAACCTCGTCGGCGACACCGAGATCCTTGTCAGCATCGCGCGCGGAGCGCGTGATACCTCGTCGGCGTCGGCGACACCCAGATCCTCCTCGGTATCGCGCGCTACCTCGTCGGTGACACCCAGATCTTCGTCGGCCACGGCCCGCAACATCGTCGGCGACACCCAGATCTTCCTCGGCATCGCGCGCACGATACCTCGTCTGCGACACCCAAATCCTCCTCGGTATCGCGCGCCACCGCGCGCGATACCTCGTCGGCGACGGCCGGCAACCTTGTCGACGACACCAAAAACATCCTCGGCATCGCGCGCTACCACGCGCGATACCTCGTCGGCGACGCCAACTACATCCTCGGCTTGCACGGGCGATACCTCATCGGCGCTGACCACAACCAGAACACTCCTCGGCGTTGATAGGTATTTTGATCTAAACTTGATACCTAATACTAGATGTTTTAAAACTTGATACCTAGTACTAGATGTTTTGAAACTTGATACTTGATACTAGATGTTTTAAAACTGGATACCTTATACTAGATAGATGTTTTAAAACTTGATACCTGATACTTCTGTAAGTAGAAATGCTAAATTTGTATCAAAATTGGTGAAAAAAGAAAGCTGGTACTATTGTCCATGGTAATCTTACACTTATGTTTTGTGCTCATTTATCAATGTTTGTGCTCTTGCAAAAAAGCTGATAACTATATTTTTAGTAATCTGGTACTTCTGATTGTAGAACTGAAAAAAGTTTGATGAAAATTGGTACTAACCTGATAATGGTATGTTTGTCTAATTTAAGCCGTATAGAATTTAATGTTTCTTTTTGTTTTGCACTATCAAAATGTGAAGGGGGAGTGGAAAAAAGTATGAGTTCATCAGTTGGTTCTATTGAAAGAAGAATGGAAGATCTTCAAAACATGGGTGTTGGGGCTTGTGTTTCTGCTGAAACAAGTGTGAATGAGCAGGCTACAAGTGTGGGTGAGAGATGCTGAAGTTCTGAGGGCAGCACTGCTTGAAGCTGGAATAGTCACAGGACCCACAAGTATTTTGCAAGTTGATGCTGGGGATGGATTTGAAATAGAACCAGTAAATCGAACTGGAGGATCTGAAATGGAGGCTGAAACAAGTGTGAATGAGCAGGCTACAAGTGTGGGTGAGAAGGATATAGATGCTGAAGTTCTGAGGGCAGCACTGCTTAAAGCTGGAATAGTGGCAGGACCCACAAGTATTTTGCAAGTTGATGCTGGGGATGGACTTGAAATAGAACCAGCAACTACAACTGAAGGATCTGAAATGGAGGGTGTCCAATCACAACATGTGGTACCATTTGTTGGTATGGAGTTCTTTTCAGAGAAAGAGGCACGCGTGTACTACAATAGGTATGCAAAAAATTGGGGTTTCGGTACAAAGGTTTCGAGTTGCAAAAGAAGCAATGTCACCAAAGATTACAACACATATGAGTTCGCTTGCTATTCTGAACGCACAAGTAAGGAGCAGAATGCAAAATCAAGTATTGGAAGCAGATCCAGGAAGTGCAACAGCATACGGAAAACTGATTGTAAGGCGAGAATGGTGGTTGTTAAAAGGGCTGAAAAGTGGGTGGTGACAATAGTAGACTTAGATCACAATCATCCTCCTTTGAGCCCCAATTCTCTAAGGTTCCTAGAATCACACCGTAACGTGTCGGATGAAGACTATGAGCTAATAGAATTACTGCACAACAACAACATCCCCACTAGAAGAATCATGTCTGTCCTGTCTGATTTGTATGGTACCATGCGTAACATACCATTCACAAAAAAAGATGTTAGCAATCTGAGGACATTGATGAGAAAACGGACTACTACAAACGGAGACATGGCTGAAACCATCAAGTACTTCCAGGAATTGCAAGCAGAAGATCCATCGTTTTTCTATAGCATGGAACTAGACTCGGATAATACGGTTGGTAGCTTATTTTGGGTGGATGGTGCCTCAAAAGAAGCATACAAGAAATTTGGTGATTGCACCGTCTTCGACACAACATACTGCACAAATAAGTATAACCTCCCATTTGCTCCGATAATCGGGGTAAGCAACCATGGCCAGACTGTCCTATTTGGGTGTGTATTCCTAAAAAATGAAAAGGTTGAAACTTTTGAATGAGTGTTTGAAACATTCTTGAAAGCAATGGATGGAAAGAGCCACAATGCATCATGACTGATCAGGACAAAGCAATGGAGATTGCAATTGCAAAAGTGCTGCCAAGAACTATTCATAGGTGCTGTATGTGGCATGTGCATAGGAATGGTAGTACCAACCTTGGTGTGCTGTTAAACGGCAAGGAAGGGTTTGAAATAGACTTGAAGTCATGCATTGATAATTCTTTGAACGAAGAAGAATTTGATGTAAGTTGGGATGCAATGATTGATAGACATGAGTTGTGTGGGAACAAGTATATGCAACACCTCTATGATAACAGGAAAAAGTGGGTCCCCTGTTTTTTCATGGATTACTTCTTCCCATTCATGAGCACCTCCCAAAGGAGTGAGAGCATGAACAAATTATTCAAAGATTTTGTCCATCCAGCTGATTCAATCAGGAATTTCATCTTCCAATATGAGAAACTTGCCCAATCTTGTCTTGACAGGGATGACAATCAGCGGTTTATAATAGTCCAAACAGACCCAAAAATGTGGTCTATCTATCCAATGGAAGAACAAGCCTCAAAGTTCTATACACGTGCAATGTTTGAGGAGTTTCAAGAAATGCTATACAGAGCTACCAAATACAAAACAATAAATGGGGCCGGAACCTGGATCATATTTTGTGCAGCTAATTTTGGATGATGACAGCAAGAAATTCTTGGTTCATTATGACATAAACAATGAAACCTACAGTTGTGCCTGCAAAAAATTTCAAAGGGATAAGATACTGTGTGGACATGTTTTAAAAGTGATGACACAATTGAATGTGTATGTGGTACCAGAAAAATATATGTGTGATCGTTGGACAGTAAGAGGATCCGAACACGCTACAAGTACTCTTGTACCAGCACAAAATGATGAAGGAGCAAGCTGGAAGATGAGATATATTTCACTCTGTAAAAAATCAGCAACAGTTGCGTCTGAAGCCTATAAAACAAAGCAAGGTTATGACCTAGCAAAGAAGACAATTGATGATTTGCAAGCAACACTAGTGATGATGAACTCAATGCCACAAGTGGTAGCAAAGATTCTGTTGCAGATGTGACTAGACTAAAGGATCCTAAAAAGAAAGTTTCGAGGGGTAGACCTAAAAATTCTACTAGATTGAAATCTGTTCTTGATGACACCAGCGGTTCGACAGGCCGTAAAAAGAAAACGCCAAGTGATAGCAGCAAGTTCTAAGAAGAAAAAACTTGATGATACCAGCTATTTGGTGAGCCATGAAAAGATATCATCTAGCAATCAAGGCTCTGCGTGCTAATATGAGGTAACAAAAAATAGTCAATTTTTATTCATGTTTGCATCGCCAAAAAAAAAAGAGAAGAAGATTGATGATTTTGGTACTGTCCTCTTTTTATATGCAGGATTGTGATGATCCCACCAGGTGGTAAAACCCCACAGTTCATGTGATTCTTCAAAAAAAATGAAACATTCCTATGCTTCTACTTTTAAAAAAACAATGGTGTTGTAATATTTGATATACTTTGTTGTGGTGTGGCTAAGAAAATTATGTTATCACTGTGATGAATGTGGGCACAAAAGTGTACTTGTGTTCTGATATGTTGCGTTTATGAATATTTGTGCTATAACATAAGTACATTGTGTTATGACATGTTGCAGTTATGCATATGAATTTGTGCTATGAGCCAAAAAAATTATTTTTCTAACTAAAAAGGATACCTGGTACACCCTGGTTTCATCTAGCTAGTACCAGGTACCAGCAATATGCTCTGCCTGATAAAAAAAGGCATGCTGGTGCCTGGTACAAAATGGGATACCCTGGTACCAGTATGGTACCTGGTACCTGATACCAATATGGTACCATGCAAGTGCCTGGTGTAAAAAAAGGTACCAAGGTGATACCCTGGTACCAGTATGGTACCTCAGTATGGTACCTAGTACCTGATACCAGGGTGATACCTTGGTACCAGTATGGTACCTGGTACCTCGTACTAGTAGTATGGTACCAGGCTGATACCTAGTATCTGGTACCTGATACCAGGGTATTACCCTGGTACACCAGTATGGACCTGATACCAGGGTGTTACGCTGGTAATAGTATGGTACCCGTTACCTAATACTAGTATGGTACCAGGCTGATACCTGGTACCAGTATGGTAGCATGCTAAATGATTAGCTAAAAAAGAATACCATGCTGATACCAGTGTGGTAAGTACCTGATAAATGGCACAGCATGGTGACTTATTGGCAAAAACATCATAGGCATCATAGTTGAATTTTTTTTTAAAAGAAGGGTTGCTGATCTAGAACATCAAGTTGGATGAAAAAGATACCTTTTCAAAGAAATATATGAGTTAGTAAGTTGAAAATCACATGTATTAGTGCAAACTACAAAATGATACTATTTGGCTAGGGAGTGTCAGTCTACAAAACACACTGCTTTAGTTTTAGTGCAAACTGTATCAAGATCAGTGAGGGAACCTATACAAAAGAGTCTACATCCTGGCATTACATCTTGGCACTTTTGCCCCCAAACAACAAAGGATAACAAAAATGACAGTTCTTCAAATGACGCGATGAGGGTGTAGATCATTGAAGCGGTGGTACAACAGCCTGTGGCAAATCATCGCACGGTATTGTCGCATGTCCTTCTGAGGAAGAGAAACATACAAACAGTCAGCTTTTAGAAGCAGAAAAAATGTATGTATAGGGTGAAAAAATTAAAAAAATGTCAAACAAAGGAATAAAATACCGTGTTGTATCTAACAAGAGTCCTGCCGTTGTGACACTCAAGCATCCTCAAAAGGCAGAAACCTTAGTCATGACTACATTGGAACAGAATAGAAAAAAACAGTGTGAAAAAAAATGGTAATTGCATCTGATTTATGTCAAGTATCACATGATTACTAGAAAAAAAATCAAAAACAAATACAGTATACTTACAACCTATCTTGGCTAGGGGACACAGGATACTGGATTTTGAAAAGGCAAAATCCAAGGTGGAGGTGACAGTCTCCGGCGAGGTCAGGTACCAGGCGCACTACACCAAGTGCAAACTCCCGCGACATGCCCGCTCAAGCTGCAGCTTGCGCCGCCGGCGGTGGTGTTCCGGAAGGTCAAGTGCAAGCTTGCCACTGCCGACAAGAACTACTAGTGCTAACCTTGTCGTGGGCATCCCCATGGCTGTGCCTAGCTTTGCTAGTGATTACACGATTGATTTGTTTGTTCCTCTGGTTGAGTTTGTGATTTAATTCCTCTCTGAATTTGTGGTGGATTTGAAGGAATTGTACTATTGTAGTGTTTGATTCAACACGGTTCTTTGATGATTGTGGAAAGGGAATTTCTCCTCTTTTATTTTCTCTCCATCATTCTCTCTCTCTCTACTATTTCTTCAAGCAAGCCTGAGGAAGAGGGAGAGCGCTGGCGCCGGCACGGCGAGGCACGGGCTGGTGCGATGCCTCGGCTGGGACGACGCTGCACGGTCGTGTGCAGGGGCCAGGGCCGGCACGACGAGTCACCGCTCCGCTGCCCCATCTAGAAACAGAGAGGGAGAGAGGGGCTTACATGTGGAGCTCCGCTCGCCTCGCCGGTGTTGTGCCCAGGGTGCTCATCCGCCCGCCAACACCAGGTGATGAATCCGACCGGGTTTGGTTCGACCAGGGACCCAAGTCTAGGATAGATGGTGAGGCACAGGGGCACTCCGGTTATTTTGAAAAAAAAAACTCACCACTTTCAGTCTGGAAATGATAAAATAATACGTCCGGTGTCCTACGGCCAATTGCACAACTTTGATAGTGTCTATGAGCAGTGTCACGTTTTTGCGGTCTCTCAGCTAATTACATGATTTTTGAGTGTCCTGTAGCAAATTTTACCTAATAATAATACGGTGATGATGGTATTTTTGTTAAAAAAAATACATTTCTACTTTTTTTATAAAAGGGAAAGGCATGTGTACTTGAATATGTTTTTTTCAAAAATTCAGTGGTTTTAAAAGCTTTTGTCTAAACCATGGGTACATATGTAAAATTATAAAACAGAAAATGTATCGGTGATAGTATTTTTTTTTGTCAGCTTGTGGACAAATAACTACATATATAGTGTGGTTCTCGAACTATAATTTATCTAAAAACATTTTACTCCAATACGACGTAGATAATATGGTCTATACTATATGGCGTCCTGACTATTCTACCGTTCCTATCACGATGTCTGGATATCGAGGTCGATCTATAGGTGAACGCAGGTCACCATCTACATCGAAGCATCTTCTCTAGTCAATGCGTTGGGGGCACAATTGCAATGCGTACGGGAGGCGGCAAAGTGCCGTGGCCAACGGACCTTTTTATATCTTATTTTGACTTTTTCCTAAGTTAACATTTTTAAGTTTAATCAAGTTTATAAAAAATATAGAAACATTTTTAACACATAACAAACATACTATCAAAATATATTCAATATTAATTTTAATGAAACTAATTTAATAATATTATTTTTTTATAAACCTTAGTCAAACATAAAAAGTAAGTTTGACTTGTAAAGAAATGGAGGGAGTATAAGATACGATAAACTGACTAAAGTATTTTTTTATTTAGATAAATATACACATATGAATTTCGTCCTATATCATTTTCTATGTAAAATTGTGTTTGATAGTAAGTTCCTTTTTTTAAAAAAAATGCATGTATGGCCTCGTTACCTAATAGGTTATTGCTTAGCTAGTATATTATAAATATCAAAATTTTAATCATATATTAAATACATTGGTTACCTTTTAACTATAATGCTTTAAACTAAATTTAGAAAAAGTTCAAATCAATTACAACTCATTGATTAGTTACATTAAAACTGAAAATTAAATTAACAAGATACTAAATTGAGAGCATAAGATGAACACAGCTTCATATCTACGATCATCACAAACCAATTCAGCCAAAATTTTCTTGAATTAACATGGCAGCCATTTTATATTAGAAACTTAGCCTATCAAATAAGAAACTTAGCTCTCAAATTTATTTTAAGATAAACGAAAGAGGCGAAAAAATTTATTTTAACCTAAACTGAAATGGCTAAAAAGTACGAATGAAGGAGTACAATTTAGGGCCTGTTTGTTTTAACTTAGGATGGTTATAATCTGGATTATTATAAGCAAGCTGAAACAAACAGATAGCTTATTATGATATATTATTACAATCTATAAAGCCATATTACTATAATCTAGTAATCCGCTTTAAAGGAGTTTATTTTAGATTATTGAGTGGCTAACAGCTAACAAGCATATAATAATCCAAACAAACAACTAACAGCTTATTTTATGTCGGTTTATTATAATCTAGCTTATAATAATCTGGTTCAATAATCTAGATTACAATAATCTTAAGTTGAAACAAACAGAGCCTTAGTGGGAAAGGTGGTACTAGTTCCCTCAGGGCAAGTCCCAAAGAATGTCACATCGGATTGAGTGATGAGGTAGATAAGAGAAGTGAGAAGAGAGATGATGAGCCACCCCTAAATCAAGTGATAACCTCCACATAAATTTCAAGAATAACGTGAGAGTATTAGAGATATTGGTATTTGTGTACTAGAGTTAACATATTGTATGAGTTGTCTCTTAATTTATCAGTGAATGATATAAATAAATTTAGAGATGGTAGTCGCATCTACCATAGCACTTGCTCTTATGGTTCTAAAGATGAATAAATGTCGCATCCAGCATGAGTAAATTATTTGATACGAATTTTTAAAGAACGCCCTTTCGTTTAGCCAGAAATAAAACAGAATTTGTGAAGCTTTACTTTGACCAGAAACTGTGATACATAGTCATATAACTCAATGTGTGCGTTAAGTCAACTAATAACACACATGACTACCATGCTACCTCCATTTTACCAGCATCTCGTATTAGTGAAGATCTGGTGACAGATTACATCAAGCAAGAGAGATGACCATGTCAGCAGGCAATAGCGCATCATCATACTAGGATACGTGTATTCCATGTTCAGAATCCAATCCAATAATCCGAATAGTGTACAACCCAACCAAGTAATCTCATACAACCTAACGGGATAGTAAACCCCAACCAATTACACCGTAACTAAGGTAATGTGTTAACAAGAACAATGCACTCCACGACCACATGCTCCACCTTGAATCCAACAAGCTCAAGGACCGGATCATCCTGTTCAGCAAGCTCCTTTTAGCTGTAAGTGCCCATGCCAATGTTGGAGCCACCGTACGGGGCACCCCCAGCAGCATCGCGGGACTTGGAGTAGCTAACGTAGTAGAATTCGCTGAGGATGGCTGTGAAGAAGGTGAAGGCCGCACCAGCAGCAAAGACACCTTTGCGCACAGTCTCGCAGGAGACGGACTCGCCAACGAACATCCCCCTGTACCGGGTGTGGTACGCATTCCGGATGGATCCGGCCATCAAGCATGCCTCAGCAATGAGGAAGGTCAACCTGCCAACGATCAGAAAACATCTTATTGAGTAATCATTTTATGGCAAGTACATTTGATTTGACTTATTAATTGGCGTATACCCTAATTTTTCCATATTACAGATTCAGGCAGTAGTAGTTAAATTCAAATAAATGCAGAAATGAGAAGCAAAACTAAACCATTTACCCTATGTACTTTGGTCAATCAAAAACCAATAGATTAGAACATGAAGAAGCACCGGGAAAAGGGAACATAACAAAAACTGTTGAACGGATGCACAGTTGCATATCAGTATATCTTTAAACCATAGGTGTTGAAACATCTGTTCATATTGGAACACCTAGAATATGATGGATATGCAGTTCTGGTTTAAGTATATGTAGTGATGGACACAACAAGCATCGTCAGAGCAGGAAGATGAAGGGAATTAGATTTGATGACATTTGGCTGTAGACTATGACAGGTGTACACTACATGAAGGTTTGGCTAGTCAAGGACACCAAGAAAGCAAGCTTTCAATTGATGTTGACTTCAGAACTTTTTTGGGATATCCCAATTGTTGATTTCAAGGAAGACCATATAACCAAGTTAATTAATTTAACAATTCATTAAAGAAACAACACAAATCAATTATAATTTGTAAAAAGATAATCACAAGTGCATGGCTACTATTAAATACTACTCCCTATGATCCCACAAAACTAGTATAGTAAGCTGTGTCAGGCCAGGTAACATGGTCTCATTACTTTATTTAAAGTCAATGAGCTAATTAATAGCACAGGTACCACCCACGGAACAAGACAGGCTGTGTTCGCTGGAGGGGGGAGTTTGGAACTAAACTCTCCGCACGGAAAACGCAGCAGTCCATTAGCACGTGATTAATTAACTATTAGCTTTTTTTTTCAAAAATGGATCAATATGATTTTTTTAAGCAACTTTCGTATAGAAACTTTTTTTAAAAAAAAAACACACCGTTTAGCAGTTTGAAAAGCGTGCGTGCGGAAAAAGAGAGGGGTGAGTTGGGAAAGGGGGATTCCGAACACACCCAAAATAGTTGTTATCAACGTCTGCGTAATGTTAAATTAAAAAATAAAAAATATTTAGTGCAAGTGTGCACCTACTGTAGGAACACTAGTTCAACTGTTAAATCCTACTCCCCCATTTCATAATGTAAGACTTTCTAGCATTACCTAGATTCATATAGATATTAATGAATCTAGACATATATAGTGTTTAGATTCATTAACATCTATATGAATGTGAGCAATGCTAGAAAGTCTTACATTGTGAAACGGAGGAAGTACCTAGTAGTAGTACAAAGCAACCAGTGACAAGCACTTTGCGCTTTGTGGGGAAAGTAAATTTGAGGCAGTTGGACATATGCAGTGACTCATGTAGCAGTTGGACATATGCAGCCACAAATGTAGGAGTAGCAATTAAACATATGCAGGCCACTCATGTAGAAGTCCAGTAGATCTACCACTTATTCAAGTAAACTATTGCAACTTTGAAAGGATAAATTCTTGAATGGGAGGTACTACCTTAAAATCCCAGAAAAGAATTGTTCAATTGTATACAGAGCTTCCGTGAGACTAATGAAATGCAAAAGCACAGCTTTAGTTCACGTCAAAATTGGAAGTTTGATTGAAATTAGAAAGATGTGAAGGAAAAATTGGAAGTTTGTGTGTAGGAAAGTTTTGATGTGATGGAATAGTTAGAAGTTTGAAGAAAAAGTTGGGAACTAAACCAAGCCTAAGAAAAGTGAACAAGTCTCCCCCACTCTTGGAGTTTTAACTGTTTAGCTTTTGTGACAGAGGAGCTGCCATAAAGTGAGGAATATTTAACCATTTGCCACATTTAGATGTGGCAATTAACTTTTTGCCACTGGACCCACATGTCATAGACACATGTGGACCCACATGTCATTGAGATAGGGGCGGCAAATACTCCCTCTGTACTCGTAAAAGAAGTTGTTTAGGACAGCGACACGGTCTCCAAAACACAACTTTGACTTCTTTTTTCTATAAAAATATTTATTGAAAAGTGATATATATATATATATACTTTTATGAAAGTATTTTTCAAGACAAATCTATTCATATAATTTTTATATTTTCAAACTCAACAACTTGAGAGTTATTTATGATTTATATTCCCAAGGTTTGACTTAAACATTGTCCTAAACGACTTCCTTTATGAGTATGGAGGGAGTAGTTATTTGCCAAATCTAAAAGTGGCAAATAGTTAAAAGCCCCCATAAAGTGAAAGCGGCCTCTTGTGCGAGCTGAAAAAAATAGTAGTACTAATTTCCTCATAAGTGGACAACAAATCACCACTTTGAGTGTGCCACAATTCAATTTGACCCTTCACCAACAATCAGCGGAATGAGGCAGCAGTCATGTGCTTAAAATATATTTTTGATTAGCATGAAAGAGATAGTAAACCTAATAGATCTGAAGGAAGAACCTCTTTGCTTCTGAATAACAGCTGCCCGAACTGATGTCAGTTTTTTCAGACTAAAATTATACTAACTGATTAGGTAGTGAATGAGCAGAACAGCTCAATAGGCCCGGTCCACTGAAGCAAAATGGTTATGAGCTCTAAATTAATAGCCAATCCAGCATAAATAAACCATCCAATAATTGTCCTCTAGATCCTCCCCTCACTAAATGCTTATGTGCAAGCATTTGTTGCAGTAGATCTGCTCAAACCACTAGATCCCATCCCCCATTAATTGCCCACCAACAACCGGATCTGAACTGAAGCTGCGCGTTCTGTGCTCAAACCACAAGTGGTAGATCTAGCTAAAAATTACCGCGGAGATTAAACTACCAGCAACCCAGATCCAGAAGCAAGCAACGAAGAGGCGCGAGATCCCAAAATATGAGTAGAAAGAAAAAAGAGGCAAAGCATTCGTAATGTTGTTTGGTTAATGTGGTGAAGCATTCGATCGAGTAGTAGCAAGCGGAGTGATGGTGATTTACCATGCGAAGAGGAAGAGGATGAGGGCGCAGGCGCGGGATCCGCCGGGCTTGAGGCCGCGGCCGCAGCAGAAGCACTTGCTGGCGAGCATGACGACGGCCTGCGCGGCGGCGAGGAGGAGGAGCGCGCCGACGCCGTAGCCGGTGGCGATGTCGGAGTCGTAGACGCAGTAGTCGTACAGCTTCTCCGAGTCGGGCGTCACCGTCGCCTGCAAAAAAAGCAACCCCCGTACGTACGTCAGCAGACGGCTCCTCCAGAGGCCGGTAGGAGAAAGGAAGGGGGTGAGTGGGAGGGGGGGGGGGGGGGCTTGCCTTGCTGCGGCGCTGCTCGGCGGCGACGGCGAGGCCGAAGGCGATGACGTCGAGGAGGAGGACGGAGGCGAGCACGATGATGGACGCCATTGCTGCCGCTGCTGCTGCGTGAGGTGGTGTGTGGTGTTCGCGGCTGCTCCTCGTGGGGAGTAGTAGTTAAAAGGAGAGGAGAGAGAGAGAGGGGCGCGGCGCTGCGGCTGGTGAGCGTGTCTTTTTTTTTTTTTTTTTGGCTTGGGGAAGAGGGAGATTAGCTGGGTGTGCGTGTCGGTGTGGTAGAGTGGAGAGGCGGTGGCGCGCGGTAGCACATCACCTCACCGATCTGGTGCGGTGGTGACTGGTGAGTGTGGAAGTGGACGGTCTAACCGAGCGAGGGATGGGGTCCACCTGTCGGGGAGTTCTTTATTGATTTTTACGTCGCCTCGGGTTGGTGGCTGCTTTCCGAGTTCCGACGGGGATGGCAGGAGTATGACTTTTTTAGAATTAAATTTTGCTAAATTTAATTAAGTTTATAAAAATAATTAATCTCTACTTTATAAAAATTATTAAGATGTTTGTTATTTTGGTACGTCATTCGAGTATGAGTAGTTTGTTCGTTTTTGAAAATATAGATGTGTATTGAGTCGGTTTTTTGAGTTCGTTTGCTTTCGTAAATACAGAAGTAATTGTATAATAATTCTCTTTAAAAAACTTGCATGCTAACCTAAGACGATCGGACTCTTAATTGCCGCTCATAATTTTCTTAAAAATATATATATCCAAACGAGTTCCCACAGTAGATTTTACCTTAACTAAAACATATAACAATAATAATATTAAAATAGCCTTACCCGTTGCAACGAACGAACATTTGTTCTAGTAATATCTAATATACCAATTTAATTTCATTATATCTAATATTAAATATATTTTAATAATATTTTTATTTTGTGTTGAAAATATTAATATTTTTTCTATAAACTTGATTACTCCTTCGGGCTGATAATATTTATCGTTTTAGATAAGAATGAGATCAAACATTAGAACCTTTGATTATAAATCAGTTTTAAAATATTTGTCTATCAAATATGATGATTACATGTATCGATTAGGCTTAAAAAGTAATGTAATAAAATCATATATATATATATACCAATACTTTTATATTATAATGAAAAATATGATTAAAATTGTTTTTAGAGACTGTGTTCTTGTCCAAATTATTAATTCGGAGCGAGTAAACTCAAACTAGTAGTTTGACTTAAAAAAGATAAAGCAATGCTCGTGATAAATTTGCTCGTGGGATACCTGTGTCAGTGGAGCATGTTGACGATGAATTGAGTTGTTTTTATTTAGTACGGCAATTTTTTCGCAGCAATTTTCTGCGAGCACTTGCGTCCGGCAGCTTTGCGTGCCGCGCCTAGTTTAGTTAGGTCGTTTCGGTGTGCGGCGCACCAGGCTGCGTTTGGTGCGTTGTGGCGGGGCATGGTTGGCCGTGCTCCTCATTAGCTCTCACCGTCTCACCCTCTCACGGGACAATCGCCCAAGCACCACGACGCGTGCCTAGTGCCCTTTACTCTTTCTTTTCTACAGTAATCTACCCTATAATTCACCAACAGTGTGTTACATCCTCATTCCTCATCGATCGGTCAGGATCGCCTCAATCAAATCCAATGCTCCACGTTACTCCCACCTCCCCCATACTCTCTCCCTGCAAACCCCGCCCCTCCCGGATCGCCCCTCTCTCTGCTTCCCAATTCCCATTCCCGTTTCCTCACGCGCAAACACAATCTGCGCTCCCTCTCTCCCGAGCACAGCCGTCGCGCAATCTCCGCTCCCTCTCTCCCATCGCTCCCTCTGTCCCGAGCGCAGCCGCCGCTGCCGCTGATCGATCATCGCCGGTGACCCCCACCCATCCCCTCATGCGCAATCCCTCTCGCCCGGAGCACAGTTCCTTGTCGCGGTGACCGATCCCCCACTACGCCGCCGCCTCCGAACCCCGACGCCGCGTGGCTTCGTACCTACCTCGCCAGCCAACTCGAGATCGACGGCGAGCCCTTCCACCAACAACGGCGCCATCCCCTACTTCGACGGAAGCTGCTCCGTCAACTTCCTCCTCGGCCCTCCCCAACGTCCTCCAGATCAACGCCACCGACGCGTCTCAATCCGACCGCTTCGCCAGACGCCGCCGGTGCCTCTCAATCCGGCAACGCCAGACGCCGCCGATGCCCCACATTGCTTCGGCATACATTTGACCAACGAAGGACATCGCTGTTAACACTGTAATTTGGCTAGTTGGGTTATTTGGTTTGCCAAATTACTGATTAGTTAGTGGTTTGCTTAATTAATTGCTTTCTTTGGAATTTGTGTGTTAAGTTAACAGGTACAGCACGTGGGCTTTGCATGCATGGAGAGGCTTTGTTGCGTCAGGATGTGTATCGTGCAGGAGTTGCATGCATGGCGATGTGTCGTTGGGCTGAGAAGATTTGCTCTGCTTGCATGATAGAGATGGAGGCCCATGCACGGCGCTGCGTTGCTGTTAGATGAGGTTTCCGTGAAGGCATATGTATTTGTTTTTGGTAGAGTTAGAGATAAACTTTTGTTAGATTTGATTCCGTATTCGGCTAGGACGGTAGGAGTAATATGTGTTGCCATATATGGTTGCTAAAAGACCGGAGCACGCCTGTATATATATCAGGTGCATGGCCGATTGGAAGGGACCAATCGAACAAAATCAATCTATTTATTTAGTTTTTCATCTATTTCTGTTTTCTCTTTCCCGTGCTTTTTCTCTCTACTGCCAAGCTCTAGGGTTTGGTGGATCTTCGTCGTTTTACGCTAGAAAACGGTCGGTTCTCCTTCACGAAAGCGAGGAATCTTTGTTGCTTTGCTCGGAAAGCATCCGGTGATCGTCACGTAAGCACGGTCAGTATCGTGTTGCTGCGCAGATCAATTTCGCGCGCCAACAATCGCGCCAACATATATAAATGTTCGTCTGAATATTTATGAATTTGGCTTTCCTCTCTGAATATTTCTGAATTTGGCGATATCATTTCTGGGTTGTTCTGAGTGAATTTTGAATATACTCATTTTTATTTTAATCATGATTGGTTTGCACACTAACTTCGTCATCTGGCAGGAGCATAAGCTACCCAATCAAAAATCGTCGTTAGCCAACGACCTGCTTCTTGGGACCCCTTGCTGTTTACCGCCGACGACGGTTCCTCCTCACTTGTAGGTTCTACTCTTTTTTTCCCCTGTTTCCCTTGTGTGTTTGCTAACTACTATGAACGACATGTCATCTTGGCATATTTCTTGCGGTAAAATGGCTAGCTTTTATTGTACATAGGATTCGTGCCACTGTGTACAGTCCCTGACTCCTACCGGCGGATACGTTCACTCAAGCTTAGCTGGTTTTATGTTGGCAAATAAAATGGGACAGTGATTAAGGTTAGTGCAAACGACGATGACATGTAGTACTTCATTTTACAGGTTGAGGCATAGGTGTTTTTTTTTTTTTGGCAAAAATACCTGTCATATAGCTGGTTTTGGACACCAATTCTGTGGTTGTATGTGTTTAATAGTGTGCCCGTGCATTGCAACGGGAAAACTAATCATTAATCAGGGTTCAGTTTTCGTGATATGAAGGGGATATTTTCATCTTTGTCTTTATATAGGAGAAAAAATTGCCCATGATTTATTTATCTCAATTGCATCATGCACATCATGGCAAGAAATAATGTCTACCTGGAAGCTGCAACATGGCAGTCTTATTATAGTACTAACCTAAAAATTATATAAAGATCAAATAAGTAGGCGTCACCGAAAAATGATCTGGTGAAATGGTGATGTCAAAATCAGTAGGCTTCTATTTAGAAAATGTGGCTACATTCCAAAGTTGCATGAATTCCAGTTTGCTTCATCCAGATAGACCACTTAACTTAATTTACGAAAATTGAGTGACTGAATTTGACCGACTCAAAGCTTATCAAACGTACTGAGTGGGAGAGGAATACAATTTACTTAATTCAGAAGACCGGTTTATTGTGGTGAGCAGCTTTTGTTTTCTTATTTACTATTTCAACCATGCTTAATTGTATTTGTTAATCTTCCAGCAGTGCACTATATTTTGCAATTTCAGTACCCTATTAAGTAGCACACCATTTCAGTACTCGTTAGTCTTCCAGCAGTGCACATTATTTTTCAATTTCAGATGTTAGCTTTACATTGACATGTGTTAGCTCTAAATTGACATTATTCGACAACTTCCAGTACTAAAGTCTTGCTCTGAATTCACATGTGTTATCTATAAATTTCAGATGTTTCATATAGATTGTCCTTGGGATACTAACAGCAACGAACCTTGTTGTTTCTATGGAAAGTTGACACATTTTATTTTATTTTTTGATGCATTTATGACGATCAAATCCCGTGCACTGAACGTTAGAACTTAGAACCATTCAGTGCCTTGTTACGAACAGAGGTGGTGCAATGCATGACATGATCTGCACTTTTATCACTGAAATTGAGGTCTGAATGTTTTAGGTCTGGAGTTGAGTTTGAGTTTTGAATCACAGTTCAGTGACTTCAGTCCTGATGATATTTTCCCAATCCATACATGTTGTATTCCTTGCATCACTAGCCATCATAGCAGAAGGGAATGAGTAACTATAATTTTGGTTGCGGCAAGTATTTCTGAAAGAACCTGTTACCCTGAATAGGATTTAAGTGTACAGCTTAATTAGGTAGAAAAGATACAGAATGCTGTTTAGTACTCCTTACTTGAAGGCCTTTGACGAAGCCATGTCCATATGGTCAAATGTCATCTGTAATATTTCAAATTCAGGATGGTGTGGGATGATGAGCTTCATATTTTAAATTTCCTTTTTATCCCAGAAATACTATTATGTTATTTGTTAGGTTTAATATGGCCAAATTTAAAATATGAGGTTTTTAGCCCTGCACTTCTTAACCTGAACACTCTTGGATATGCATAGAATCTTGTACTAACTTTCTCCATTGCAACTGAAACACTCAGTTTTTTTAGCAGATAAGCATTACGTTGTGAAAAACTGAAAAGATTACAGGTATTTATGGTAAAGTAGAAACCTAAAATAAGATGGAGGAAGGCGACCAGTACAGGTTAGTGCCAAATACAGGGAGTATGCAATGGCCACCAGTAAGGTAGTAACAAATTAAATGTTCACCAGCAGGATAAGGACTAATATCTTATATTCGCGCAAAAAGGACTAATATCTTATACTATTTTGTTGGGTTGCATTAAATAAAGGTTAGTCTTTGGGTAATGAAATGTTTTCTGGTTAACATTCAGTTATTAATATGTCAAACATGCTGGTCTGTGAATGGGATGGAAAACCCTGGTTGATTCTTTTACAACTTATTATGTTTTTAATATGATTGTAGAAACTTGTACTAAATTTTTGTACCGCTTGCTGATTGATAATCTCTATTGGACACTACATAATAGACGCGCCAGTTGGGTCGGTAAATGATTTTCACACAATTTAAGTTCGTATGAAATTTTCCCTATATCTCCCCTTTTATTCATATGAAAAGATAGAAAAAAAATAATAGGATTGTATTCCTGCGCTTTGCTTTTATAGGAAAAATAACAAGGGGTATGATCTCTTGCTAAACTTTCATTTCTTTTTCTTATGGTACTATCAAAGTGTTCCTATCCTGTTTCTTGTGTTTTTATTCCCGTATGATTGGAGAAGCATGCCACTTCAAATCTTCCGTTTTACCCATTTCCCTGTTTTTTCTACCATGTGAATCTTAGAACATAGAATTTTGCAAAAAAAAAAAAATCTATGTTCAAATGGATCATTAAAAAATTGGTGCATATCTACGGTTACTCAAGTACTACCTCAGATTATAAGACTTTCTAGCATTGCTCACGTTTAACTTTTTGCCACTTTTAAGATGTGGCAATTAATTATTTGCCACTCGTGTTCTTTGACATGTGGGCCCTCATATGTCAATGACATGCGGGTCCAGTGACAAATACTTTATCACTACTCGTAAGAGTGGCAAATTCTTAATTATTCCTTATTCTACATAGGCATCAAATGCTTTGTTTTTGTACTTGTTTACACCCGCAACAAATTAATGAAATAACTCATTTACTTTTTAAACATACTTTTAAACGTATATTGCCCTCTATATTGTATACTAAGTGATTATGTAATCAATTCTGGTCCAGATTTATTGTGCCTATATAATATCATATTATTGTACTTTTTGTGAAATATATTTGATTAAGGCATGAATTGAATTAAAGCTTAATTGTACATATCATAAAAAAATTGCTAACATGAAATTTTAAATGTTAATAAAGATAAATAGAATAGTCCCGTAGCGTATAGCACGGGCATATTACTAGTCAAAGTTAGTACGAGATTTAAAAGGTATCACGGATCTGAACAGAGTTCTTATACAGATTTTTAGCACTAGATACGTTATATTTTGTAGTATTAGATTTGTTTTGATGGAAGGTTATCATCAAACTAATAGGATAAGTCCTATAAAAAACTTAATTAGGAGTAGCAACATGTTAATGGAGCACGTTGGCTTTTCGATTCCAAGATCTGAAATATTTTACTACTCCCTCCGTTTCAGGTTACAATACTTTCTAGCATGATGTTAATGAATCTAGGTATGCAACATCTATATGAATGTCCCTGAAAAAAAAAACATCCATATGAATATGGGCAATACTAGAAAGTCTTATAAATGAAACAGAGGTAGTAGTATTTTACGTTATTGTCACTCTAAAAAAAAATTTTCTTGAAAACTCCCATTTTCCCAGACGAACCGTTTTCGCGTGCATCTACGAAAAATTGGCCTCCCATTTTTGCGTGCGGATCCTTAATAGGCCCGCATGTGAAAATCGTGTGGGCCTCTTAAGTAGACCGCACACGAAAATACCTCTCCCTCTTTTCCCTCTCACTCACTTCAAAATTTTCACCTCCTCTCTTTCTTTTTCCTTTTATTCTCCCTCAATCACTCATCTCTCCCTTCTTTTCCTCTCCTCTCCTCCCCTCCCCTCCCCACCGAGCGCACGGGCGTGGGAGGCGCCCGGCTCGCTGCTGCCGCCAACAAGGCGGTAAACGGAAGCAGGCGGGAGGCGGCACGGCGAGCGACCGGCCGATCTGCGCCACGCCAACGACGAGGAGGAGGAGGCGCCCGGGAGCGGTGACGGCGGCCAGTCGCGGTGGCGGTCGGGATCGGAGGGCTCGGAAGCGGCACGGTCAGGAGCGGCGGCGGCACAACGACGGCGATGACAAGGACGACGGTGGCCACATGCGGCAGCAGCTAGCGATTCTAGGGTTAGGGTCGTTAGGGTTTTGGATTTTTTGGATTTTATTTTTTTTGTTTTTTTTGCGTGCGGGCGGTATAATTTGACCGCAGGGGATAATTGATTATCTTGTACGGTCCACTTAACCCGACTGCACGGGAAGATGGATTATCCCGTGCGGTTGGGCCACCCGCACGCGAAAATATGGATTTTCGTAGACACCTAGGTGCAGCTAGGCGGGACCTCCGTACGGGAAAATGCATTTTGACCACACGGAAAAATATTTTGTGTATGTGTACTAGTGTGTAGTACGGCATGAGTATCACTTGCTCTGTTATTAGGAGACATTTCAGATTTTAAATAGACTAGCAAAGTGTTCGTGCGTTGCTACTGGAAAAGTTACAATATATCATATCTAGCTAGAGAAACGTGAAAGGCAAATAAGACCACGATAAAATTAAGTGAGAGGACTGGAGAGACTTAAATTAGTAACTACACCTCACTCATTTAGCTACTTACATCAAACTACACATGAAATATCAATAGTCAAATAAATCGATAACCGATCCGAAAGAGTTAGAGCTATTGATTTTTTTTTTGAAATTATGGACCTTTGTCATAGGTTGGATTTTGAAATTAAGACTTGACACTATTTGGACGACGCAAAGAGCCTAAAGGAAGTCGTTTTGGACAGCGACACGTTCTCCAAAACACAACTTTGACTTCTTGTTTCTATAAAAATATTTATTGAAAAACGATATATGTATACTTTTATGAAAGTATTTTTCAAGACAAATATATTCATATAATTTTTATATTTTCAAACTCAATAACTTGACAGTTATTTATAATTTATATTCCTAAGATTTAACTTAAATATTATTTTAAATGATTTTCTTAACGAGTAGAGAGAGTAGTTTGGTTGAACCAATTTAAATCTTATGGATAGATGCATAGAAACTTTCTCTCGCCTCGATTATCGTATGGACGATATGATAGTCGAGACTCGAGAGTACATCACGGGCTCGCGGTGATTAGCTTTGGCTGCTTGGTGGGAGCAATGAGCTAGGTGGCGAGAGGAGTTTAGGTCACGATGAGGCTTTTATTTGGCAGACTCAGCTCAAGGAAAGTTTTGTGGGCTGTGGGCATCCTATTTGATCAGCACCGATGCGGTCGATCTTTGGATGGATGTTGTCTCTACCAATGGACAAAAAAAATTCTTGAAACTTATCAAATCAAATTGTGATCACGAATTGGATATATACGTGCAGAAAAACTTGACCCAAACTGATTTAGTAACGCACGGAGGACTCCCGCGGGACTCGGGAAGTACGTCAATGCGTGCGTGAAAAAACCCAAAAAGTACATCACCGAAAAACCGATATGAAGAAGAAATTGATGAACGAAGAAAACAAATTTCGCTCTTCATAGAGATAGGATATATAGAACATTGCGGGGTGTCGAAGAGGTTTTTTTTCCGGGACGACTTTTTTTTCCTGGAATCAGATTTTAAATGTTGAGCGAAATGATTTTTTTTCACGAACCTTTTTTTAGGCTGCGTTTTTTCTTGCCATTTTTTTCCCTCGAATCGGATCGCTTTTTTTCTCGTTGCGTGGAACCGGATTTTTGTTTCTCGCGTTACGTTGTGCCAAACTTTTTCTCATGGAATCATAGAAAAATGCTTACGGTCGAACGTCCGATCCAGCGAAAAAGATCGGACCAGACGCACCATATAACACTTGCCCCAAATTAGAACCAACGTACGTGTCGTTTCTTTTTCAACAACCAATGCATTTCTCTCTTTCATCAGTTAGCTGACATACTACTTGTTGTTCATGCATGTAGCTTTTTAACAAGTTTCAAATGTTTTTTTCCAAATAACCATATATTAAAACTGTGATTCGATTCCACTATTATATTTATTGTAGTTAAATCTTTATAACAAGATCCGATATGACTATATTCCAATCAAAACATTTTTTGTAGCAATAAATCTTTGTTTATGTTTCAATTATTTTATTTAGATGTTTCAATAAGTATTTCATAATGTTTCACTAGTTTATTTGTAAATATCACATAGCATGTTTTAAGAATGTTTTAGTTGGTAATTTGTGATGTTTCAATGCTTATAGCTTGATATTTCAGACGTGGTATAAAAAGTATTAGGTATTTGTAAAATATAATACATGTTGCATATGATATTTTTTCTATGTTTCATTCATTATGACTCAAAGTTTCATATATTCATTGATGGTGTTGCGGTCCGTATATTATTAAATGTTGTATCTTCTGGAACATTTCATGTAATGAGTAGAACAATGAAACATATTTTTGGTGAAACAATATCCCATTGTTTGACAAATATTTTTTCATCCTTTTTAAATTTTTTTATGGACACGTCTTTTTGTTTTTGCTGGATTTTTTTTATTGTGACTCGGTATTTTTTCCCGTGGTGTAGAAATCGGATGATTTTTTTCTGCATTTTTTGGGATTCTTTTTCCGGCTTATTTTTCGTTGCCTACCAATGAGACGTTTTTTTCGCTGTTTTTTTATTTTCTTTACATATGCGTTGTTTTGTTTTTTCATGGCTTTTTTCCGCCACTGTTATTTTTGCGATGATTACGAATCGTACTTTTTTTGCTGTTCTTTTGGACGGCGTTTTTTTTCCTTGTATTTTTTCCGAACTTTTGTTTCGCCTTTTTTTTCGATGGTGTTTTATTATTTGGACTGTCTAGCCAACATTCGGCTGATAAAAACAAAAAAAAAAACAGCAGGCTGCTCTATAGCAAATCCCTTATTTTTTGCGTGACTTTTTTTCCGCTCTTTTTTTATTATGGACGACGGAAATATTTTATACTTTTTAAGTAAGTAGAAAAAATGCCCGTGCGTTGTAACATGTGAATTATATTTTAATTTTATTATATTTATACGGTTTAGCTAAATGAAATTCATCGTGGGAATTCGCTTAGATATTTTTTTTAGAAAATCATGAGCTGTAATTAGGCGTACGACTTTCATCTCAATTTAGCATGCGAGTTTTATTACATAGATTTCTTATACGACTTCTTTTGCATTTTTAAAAGTAAACGAAGTTAAAATTCAACTCAAACACGGATATGTATTTTCAAAAGCGAACGAATTTAAAAACCGACTCAAATACGGTTGACGTATTAAAATACTGACAAAAACAACTTCAATTTTTATAATAGATTTTTATAATAGTAGAGATAGAGAACAGACGTAGAGATTTATGCATGAGTACTTCATCGTATATGCGTCTAAATTTGTACTGATAGATAGACCAAAACATCTTAAAAAAGCTATATCTACTCGCTCCGTCATATAATATAAAGGATTTTGATTTTTTCTTGTACTATTTGACCACTCGTCTTATTCAAAAAAATTTGTGCAAATATAAAAAATAAAATGTTGTGTTTAAAATACTTTGAATAATAAAGTAAGTCACAAATAAAATAAATAATAATTTCATTTTTTTTATAAGACAGAATAGTTAAATAGTATAAGAAAAAGTTAAAATCTTTTATGTTATGGGACGAAATGTGGGTTTGGTGGTTTCGGTGTGCGCGCCGCGCACCCGGCTGCCGGCCTGCGTTGTCGGCCGTTGCTGTCCCATGCCCCGTTCCCATGCCGCGCCCGGTGATGACGCTTGGTGGCGTCGTGAAACGCAAAGGAAAATCTCGGTACGGACAGCTCGGCCCTGTACTACAAAAACAATCACCAAATCGGGCCCGGCCACACATAAGAGCGTCCTAATAAGCTCGCGGGCTTAGCACAAACAATAACAATGTTGATGTTATTATGCTACCACTAATTAATGTCGCATGTTAATATATATGCCTTTGTAGTTTGTCCTCGTATATCACCACCACATTTTATATATATTCGTCTCGTTGGACAATCAGTGTGCTATGTGCATTTGTGTGTGTTGCACATGTTTGACAACGATCGATCGCTTGCACGCACTGTTCATCACTGTTGCGTGAGAGGATCAGAGGACTCGACCAAAAGGGATGTTCAAGCTTTGGCAACCGGCTCACGTATCAAGTGCGTCAGACCATATCTGTCTCGTTTCCTTTCCTAACCTTTCTTTTTTTTTTCCCTGAAGGGTGTGCTTTCTGTGAAATCAGTAGAGGATGTAAACCATGGTTATATTCTTAATTTCTGTTTGGTATTATCGTAGATTATGATAATTTCGAACCATGTGAAACAACTTTTATTTAAAACTATGTTACATACTACTCTCCGTCTACAAATTTTGTACAGGGACTATAATATTTTTATGATCTCTCCATAAAATAAAGAAAATTATTTCAGGTACTTCCTCGAACTGATCGCTTGGCACAATTAAACCCTAAATTTTTTGGATAATTTTACCCTATTCTCGGTAATCCACTTTACTTCTTATTGATATTTCTTTTTTTCCTCCTTAAATTTGTATTTAAAGTTTCAGTCTTTTTATTCCCCCTATCTCCGTGTTGATGAGGTGACTCAAAAACGACTCATGCTTTCTCTCGGCTGACCCTTTCCTCCTCCAGTTCTGACGGCTATTAGTCACCGATTAGGAGGGAGGAGCAACCGTGGTCGGGCTTGTTCCGTGGTTGGCTTAATCTTGTTTCCCTTTCTTGTTCAAATTGAAGGACTTTTCAATGTCCACCTCCTTCATCACGGTTGTGGCTAGTTGTGGTTGGAACTTCCAAACTTCTCTCCGGCATCTACCATCCGGTCGACCGCTAACTACTACTAGGTGTGCCACCAACGCTTGCCACAGAGAGAGCAGTATATGTGCACCAGATGTGATGTCAGTCCTCCATTTTTACAAGAAGAAGGTTGTCCCAAATGATATGAACTTCTTCAATGAGTATTCCTCAATCGCCTTCCCCAAGAGGAGGGAGCTATGCAGAGACCGAGGGTAGTCTTAGAATGATTGTATCCTTTGATGTAATTATCTAAGATCAATAAAACTCTCTTTGTCAAAAAAAAAAAAAAGAGGAGGGAGCTATTGGTGGCGGAGAGAGGTGCAAATATCATGTGAAGGGCAGGCTGAACGATGGTGCTAGTCAAAGTGACGGAAGTGGGCAGTGCACTAGGCGGAGATACATACTTTCCATGGTTTATTATTGGATGACAATTTTGTATGGTTCTAGCATCATAGTTTGACTATGTAATCTAGGTAGTTCACAAATGATATCTAGAACTAAAACTTGCAATTTGTGATATTAATAAAGAGGCAATGGTTTTCGTTAATCTCTATTGAGCTTTCATAGCTATTTTTCATGTTAAACTAGGGGGATTGCCTTGCGCAAAACTGCAGTTTTGCCCGTTGCTAGATAATTCACATAGAGTTAGATTTAATATGTAACTCCAAAATTTTATTTATATAGGTACCATTATATGTGAAATTATATTTGAATTTCATATATGATTCTTAGGTTCTATTTTATAAGCTCTAGATTTCATATACAACTCTTAAATTCTATTTCTGCAGATATAATTGTATTTTATATAGAACAATATCAATTGATCTACACTTTTACAATCCGAACCCACCATGATCTAACGGTTAAGATATTTTTCTTTTTCTCCAAATAATTATGTGACAATTTCTGGTTTTCAAAATGAACGTGGTGCCTTCTTTCAAGTCTGTCTTAGTAAAATATTATAATAGATAGATACTCCCTTCCTTTCAGGTTATAAGACATTTTGACTTTGGTCAAAGTCAAATTGCTTTAAGTTTGACCAAGTTTATAGAAAAAAGTAATAACATTTTCAACCCAACACAAATTTATTATGAAAATATATTCAATTATTGATTTGATGAAACTAATTTAGTATTATAAATATTACTATATTTGTCTATAAACTTAGTTAAACTTGTAACAGTTTGTCAAAACATCTTATAACCTGAAACGGAGGGAGCAGATCATAATGTCCTTATCTGTCTTTATCTAGGCCTAAAGTTCTTCTTAGCAGTAAGTCTTCAGATGGAGGAAAAAAAAACATCACGTAGCAATTTTTTTTGCCATGTTTTAGGTTCCTCTCTGTTCTTCTCATAGATTATCTTGCAATGAGACATTTGCCTTTTATTTGAGGTCCAATTTATGAGGCTCTTGGATTGAGGGTTTACTTATGTTCTTTTGCCATATTGTAAGCATGTAAGTGCTGGCGTTAATTACTTATGTTCCTTTGGTCATATAGCTGCATTATACATTTCTTTCAAATCCATAATTGTGGTTTGAGTAAAATGCACCTGCGGTCCTTAAATTTGTCAGTAAGTTTCACTTAGGTCCACGAACTTGCATAGTGCACATCGAGGTCTCTAAACTTGGTTTATTGTATCATTCCGGTCCAAAGCCGTGTTTGACCGTGGTCTTGCCTACGTGGCACGCCACGTGAACGATGACATGGAATTTTTTTTAAAAAATTCTCCCTTCTTCTTTCTTTTTTCACCACTGCGACAACCCCTCCCCTCGTGCCGCCTCTCACCACCGAGAAAAAAGAAGGAAGAAGGGAGAAAATAAAAAAAAATTACATGTCATTGTCCACGTGGCGTGCCACGTAGACAAGACCACAGTCAAACGCGGTTTTGGACCGGGATATACAATAAACCAAGTTTAGAGACCTTGATATGCACTTTGCAAGTTCGTGGACCTAAGTGAAACCTCGAAACAAGTTTAAATACCGCTGGTGTATTTTACTCTTGTGGTTTTATCCATACGTGCTTGTGCTGCAGTCCATTTTGCTGGTGTAGTGATATTAGGGGGGCCATGCATTAGAGTTTTGGCTTTTAATTTGTACGAAATATGGTGAAGAACTTTAGATCTCTCTCTGTGGAGTATTGTATTAGCTGCAATAATTTCAAACTTTAGGGATCTCAATTCTTGTTTTGGCATTAGAAATTTGAACTGTGCACCTGTCATTTTGCTGGTTTCTTTTCCTCTCAGGGCAGGAGGATCATCCCCACTGACAACCAGAGCACGGCGTCAGTATGCTTGACCAATCAATTAATGATGGATGCCACTGACAACCGGACCACGGCGTCTTCGACACCACCATGATTTCTGACTGGTTATTGGGTTAAGCTTCGTTATGTCATCTCCTAATTTTTTTATGTCCACGTTTGCTTAGAGCAAGTTTAATAGTATAGCCGACTACTAACTCTAATTTATCTATAGCCAACCTAATAGCTCATTCATACAATAGTTACATACTACACTATTAATACCTGGTCCCACTTATCATACACACAGCGTGTCTTAGAGTCCGTGCTACAGCTGGCTATAAATCTGTAGTCCGCTGCTCTTCTCTCTTTTTATTTATCTCCTTAAAATATATTTGCAGCTGGCTTATAATTTGCTATTGTACCTGCTCTTTCGATGGTTTATCATTCTCCAGATCTATGAACTGGTTCTTGATCATTTGATCATTATGTGCTTGAAATTTTACACATTTGGTCCTGAGTCTGTATTAAATGTGTAAAATTTCAAGTGATAAGGTCTTCTCCAGTGTCATGATCAGTTTGCTGATCGTCACATTATCAATTAGTCCCCTTTAATTAATCCAAGCGTGAAGCATGCATGCTTACGTGGAACAATTAATTATATATAAGCCTTGCGGACTTGCACAAACAAAGATGTATATAGAGGCATAAGTACATAGTACTCCCTCCGTCGAAAAAAAAACAAACCCTGGGTTTTCGTGTCCAACATTTGACTGTCCGTTTTATTTAAAAAAATTATAAAAAAAAATTAAAAAATACAAGTCACGCATAAAGTATTAATCATGTTTTATCATCTAACAACAACAAAAATACTAATTATAAAAAAATTTAATATAAAGCGGACAGTCAAAAGTTAGATACGAAAACCTAAGGTTTATTTTTTTTTTGGACGGAGGGAGTATATAGTAGGAGAAGAGGAGCAAGACTAATTTGAGAGGACACAACTCTGAACTGTCTTACTCAAGCTCAGCAAGATAGATATCGATGGCAAAGGAGTGCGGCAGCAGCATTGTGATCGTCGGGGTGGTGAAGGTGAAGGTGGTGCGAGGGACCAATCTTGCCGTCCGTGATGTCTTCAGCAGCGATCCCTACGTCGTCCTCAAGCTCGGCAACCAGGTGATCTCTTTCACTCTTTCGACCTGCTAATTAAGCTTGCTAGTACGTACTATTGCCGAGTTATTACTGAAGGACCGTTCAGATTATAGTCAAAATAAATCTTACTAAAATTTGGTAATCTTGCTAAATACTGCATCAATTTAGTTTTTTACCAAACTCTAGTAAATACATAGGAAATCCTGTCAAAACTTGACAATATTACCAAATTAAAAAAATGGTATTGCTAAAATTTGGTAAGGTTTATTTTGGCTACAATTTGAACATGCCATGAGATTATTAAAAATTGCTCCGTATTTCGAACGAATTTGTACCAAATTAACTGAAATATGTTCAAATGGATCATCTGAAACCTCCGGGGTATAACATTAGCTAAGTGAAAGGAATTGATTTGCGAGATGTGCATACGTATACGTGCCATTAAAGATTTACTGGATTTGTAAAATAACATTACTATTCGACTATTCACAAACATGCCATTACAATTTCGATGAAACACCTTCCACGCCACGTTATACGCTGGAATCGCGTCTGTAGCCGTTTTTTGTGCACTGTATTTTCGTATGGACTGGAATGCCCCCAGCATATGTTGAAGAGGGACCTCATCTATTCGGTTTGACCAAACCGAGTCCCTGGAAATTAAATCACCACTCCCTGGAGTGGCCTCGGTACAGGGGCTATTATTCAAGTTGGACCATTGCAAATGCTCTTAGGTAGAGGCTTTATCATAACAATTTATGGTGTTCATCGATTGATTTGGACCAACTTAAGCTGCCGAATGGTGCGGTCGTGACTCGGTCAGAGCTAAAATATGTAGTTTTCGCTGCCAATGCATGCATTCATATTGGTTGTTTCAAATGCTTAATTAGTTGCATTATTATCTCATGACACATCGATGTGAATGTACTGACAACAATCGAGATAACTGCTACACGAGTTGGGAATTGAAAGATTAGTTACTGGAGTATATGGGTAGTCACAAATGATGCGGCATTGACGTACATCGAGTTGGTTTTTTTAGATAATGGAATAGAAAATCCCGGTCTTTGCTCAACGAGTTACAACTAATTATTACAGAGTAGCATACAAAATAAAAAGTTTCTCACACAAAAAAGAAGACACCTACCAACCCAAGATAAGGAGTACACAATTATTGAATTCTGTTTGTGAATTTTCATTCAAAATTGGTAAACAGTTACATAACCGTTGCCTCAAGATTACGACATCGAGTTGGTTTGGGGGCAAAAACTAATAGTTGGTAACAAACTACCTGTTTGGCGTGCAATTCGGTACGTAGAGAAATACGAAAATGCAGTCATATTGTTTAGCTATACGCGTAACAACAGTCATATCTTGGAAAGAGCAGTGTCATGAGTACTTCGAAAATTCTTACGACATCCTTGCCAACGAGGAACGAAGTTCTCAACCATTTAATTTAATTAATTAAAAATCATAGCAAATCAAGATTCAATCATAATTTTTTACGAGAAACAACAGGATTATTAAAATAAATATAAAAAAATGATATTTACAATTTTATTTATGAAGGATTAAAAAAAGAAAAGAATTTTGTGAACAAAGGATCGATTCAATCGTAAGTTCATAGTGTGCTGAATTAGTACGAGGGATGAGCGGATCTTTATAGTTCTGGCTTAGTTGTAGGCCAGAAGGCGACCGCTCTTGTATAGCGGCCGGGGGCCAGGTTGTGCTAGGTTTCAGTTGTGTGGTGCTGTCGTGATCAGTAGGTGGTTGGCTCATGGGTGCAGTTGCCTAGTTGGATGATTTTTTCTTGTTTCTTTTTTTTTATAGCTTCCAAGGCTTTAGTTATATATATATATTTTCTAATTTGTCAATAGAATCTTCGGTCTGGTGTTGATCGTTAAAAAAAAATTTGCCATATGTAACAAGTTATTATGGCATTGTATGTTTTGGATTGAGCGTATCGTTTATACATCAATTTTGCTATATATTTGTCGACAAATTTTCTCCTAAAAATTTGACTGATATAATTATAAGTATAATCGTAGTGTAATTGCACTGTAACTTACATATATCTATAATATAATGTAACATGTATGTAACTTTCACATAATTTTAAACCGTTAGATTTGTTTCAAGATTTATTTAAGTGAAGGAGAAAAAAAGTCACTGACAATGGAAACCTGACTGCAGGAGGTGAGAACTCGTACAGTGAGGAAAAACACCAATCCAGTGTGGAACGAGGACCTGACGCTCATCGTTCAAGATCTCAACCATCTCCTCGTCACTCTCGTTCGTACCTTCCAATCCTCCATCGATCGATCGATGTACTCCATTGTGTTCTCCTAGCTAGGCTAGAGCTCAATTAATCTCCGCTTGCTTGCTTATTTGCTCAGGAGGTCTACGACCGTGACACGTTCGTCGACGACCCCATGGGCGCGGCGTTCTTCGAGCTCCGGCCGCTGGTGGAGGCGGCCGCGGCGAGCAGCCGCCGCCGTACCCCCTCCGGCGTTGACAGTAAAGAGGACGGCACCGCCGTGGTCCCAAGGAGCGGGAGCTCCGTTGTGTGGTCGGCGTCGGAGGGGAAGGCGGCGCAGGGCCTGGTGCTGAGGCTCGCCGGCGTCGAGTCCGGCGAGGTGGAGCTGCAGCTGGAACTGGAATGGCACGGCGGCGCGGCTGGCGACACCTCAATGATCGATCGATTGATTGATCGTAACTCGTAAAGGCCTGAATTAAGACAGAATAAATCGACTGAGCTAGCTCAAGCTTGTAAGATCGAGTTCAGTCAGTACCTCTGGTTCGATCGAAAATTTAGTTTCTCGTTTCGATTTCAAGAAACAAAGCAGCTCAAGGATCTTGCATGCTTGTATTACTATTGAAGCGATTGTTGAGACAAGTTTGTCCAATGCTTTGTGATTTCTGGTAAATTGGATTATTAAAAGTTTTATTGCATGATTAGCTATATTTATAGCACCATCTTTTAAGAAAAAAAATAGGCTGTTCATTTTTTACATTCTAATTTACATACACATTATAAATACACTGTAAATTTTGTAAGTTTCAATATTTACATTTGTAATCTATACTAATAATATAAAAAAGATAGTAGTGGTGGCGAATATATCACTGCCACTCAATTATTATACGGTACCCATAAAAAATAAGATAAAACTTTACATGGCCCGTATGCCTAACTCAACAGATACCTTCAAATTAATAGAAAAAATAGCGTGATGATGATATATTAAATAATAAAAATAATTTATATATACTAATCCGTTACGACACACATGTATTATGCTACTTTTTCTAATGCACAATGTATAAGAGAATTAGGATTGGAACTAATCTATCTATCTATTATATTATTAAAACAGCCTTGAAAGGAGACACCACGTTCGCTGTGGGGGCTAGAAATTCCCACATTAATCGGAGAAAAGGAAAAAAAAGAAAAGGAGAGTCCAAGTAGAAGTATAATTTAAAAATAGCTGAAATTCGGAATTAAAAATAAGCAATATGGAAAGAGGAGTCCATATAGGAACCCAATACAACATTAATCAAAATTCGAAATAAAAATAAAATATAATTCAAAATTAGAAAAGGAAAGTAGAGTCCAAGTAGAAATACAATTTAAAAATAGCTAAATTCGGAATTAAAATAAGTAATATTGAAAGAAGTTTCTATATAAGAACCCAATACAAGATTAATCAAAATTCGAAATAAAAATAAAATAAAATCCAAAATTAGAAAAGGAAAGGAGAGTTCAAGTAGAAATACAATCTAAAAATAGCTGAAATTCGGAATTAAAAATAAGCAATATGGAAAGAGGAGTCCATATAGGAACCCAATACGAGATTAATCAAAATTCGAGATAAAAATAAAATAAAATCCAAAATTAGAAAAGGAAAGAAGAGTCCAAATAGAAATACAATTTAAAAATAGCTGAAATTCAGAATTAAAAATAAGCAACATTGAAAGAAGTTACCATATAAGAACCCAATACGAGATTAATCAAAATTCAAAATAAAAATAAAATAAAATCCAAAATTAGAAAAGGAAATGAGAGTCCAAGTAGGAATACAATTTAAAAATAGCTGAAATTAGGAACTAAAAATAAGGAATATTAAAAGAAGAGTCCATATAAGAACCCAATACGGTATTAACTATTTTTTTTAAAAAAAACTAAAATTAGAAAAAGAAAAATAAGATTTCAGTTAGGAATACAATTTATAAATAACTAACATTTGTGATAAAAATAAAGATTATTGAAATAAAATACTATCTAAAACACATGACGAGATAAATTAAGTAACATGCCTATAAAGGAGTAGAGTGGTGGCGGTTGATACGACATATAAAAATTGTTAATGAAACACCAAATAGAATCCTAATGACGATTAAAAGGAGAAACGTTAGGCAGGCTATGAAGCAAACGAGTAAGACGGTTGCCAGGACTTCTAGAAAGTAAAAAAAATAAACCCCATTGATAATCATATTCGATTTTTAAAATCTCAATGACAATAAAAAGGAGAAGCAGTGGGCGGGGTGTATAAGAGTATAGTTGCAGAGCCACCGACGGGACGGGACTTCTAGAAAATAAAAAATGAATTCCAACGACAGTTATGTTCAATTTTTAGAATCACAATGACAATAAAGAGTAGGCGGTGGACGGGCTGTAGAGGGGCATAGTGGCATCGTTTGATGGAACTTCTAAAAATTATAAAAATTAAAACTACAAGTCAAATACTTAAAGGTTCGAAAATTTTAAAAAGTAAAGAAAACAATAATAATCATGTTCAATTTTAAAATCTCAAAATCTCAATGACAATAAAGAAGGGAGGCAGCGGGCGAGCTGTAGAGGAGTACAATGGCAAAGCCGCTGACGGTTTTGCGGGACTTCTAGAAAGTAAAAATGAACCCAAACGATAATTATGTTCGATTTTTAAAATCTCAATGACAATAAAGAGAATATACAGTGGACGGGCCATAGAGGAGTATAATGGCAACGTTTGACGGGACGTCTAGAAATTATAAAAACAAAACCCAACGTGACAATAAGTTCTAAAAACTATAAGATCCAATTTTTAAAGTATCCAAGGAGAACGAATAGAAATAGTGGTAGATCAACATGACAATAAATTCTAAAAACTATAAGATCCAATTTTTAAAGGTTCCAAGGAGAATGAATAGAAATAGTGGTAGATAGAGCAAACAAATAACGAAGAAGATTGCATAAGGGGTAGCAACTGGTGTGACTTTTAAAAAAACTATGAAACATGGGGATGATAAGGTTTGGTCTTTCAAACTCTTAAGACAATGAGATAGTTATTTAATAAATTTAGAGTAAAATCATACTTAAAAAATATATGATTTTGTTTGTGTGCTAGCTGCGCAATTGCGCGGGCCACCAAGCTAGTTTATTATTTACTTAAAAGATAAAAGAACTGATAGAAAAGATAGAGGCATACTTATACGTAGAACAGGGTAAAATTGACTAAAATTAAGTGAAAAATATAGCACCATAATTTTAACAATGATGTTACAATTTCACATAGTTGCCCAAGAATAAAAAAAGAGGGGGAAATATTGAGAGGGCCTTGGGCAGTCGGGCTATCTATGAGCTAGGCTAGGCCAAGGGCGGCCCAGTGTGTGATATAAAGTTGGAATAAATCTATTTTGCCTCCCCAATCTCTTAATCCTGTATCGCTCCACCGCAAAGCCAGGTATAATGCCTCCACCATCTTCAATAATCAGTGCAAATTAACTTCTCGGTGGTTTGGAACGCGGTTTTTGTCAACAGCGCCCATATGTAAGTGAAATATGATAAAACATATGTGGTGGGCCCCACATGTCAATTTCCTTTTCTCCTTCTCCACCTCCCCCCTCTCTCTCCTCGTATTCTTCTCTATTGCAGAGGATGAGTTGGTGCCAGCACTCACAAAGGCGGTGCATGGCATGGTCACCCCGATCTCTAGGTCTGATCGGCCAGCGCTGGCACCATTGCCTCTAGGACGAGCATGCATGCGCACGCCAGGTTGGTGGGGGATCTTAGTGCCCGTTTGTCCAAGGGGAGCACCTCGGAGACCACGTCCATGACAAATCTCGCCTGATTGATGCAACGCTTGAGCACGTTAGGGAGCTCTTCATGGAGTGCGTCCACCTCCTTGCGCGCGCCTCGCGACCCGCGGAAGTGAAGAACCCCGCCAAGTCCATGCTAGCGCGGAGTGACCTAAGTCACTTAGCAATTCCATCGGTGGAGCCGGTCCTCGCGCGAAGCTCTTGGACAGGGAATCGAGCTGCAAGAGCGCGAGATGGAGCCGTCGATGGAGGCCTCCTGGAGGTAAAGCGCCTCGAGCCTATAGTTTCTGATGTGGAATACTTCTTTGTCGTGTAGTAGCTCGTAGTGAAAAGCTGCCATGGATTCGATGACGAGAAATTCATCAGAGGAATAGAAAAACAAAGAGAGAGGAAGAATGTTGCTTGCCTTGATGGCCTTTTCTATTGCTTCCTTTGCACCGCCTCCTCCTTAGTGTCATCGAGCTGGTGCGCGACGCTGCACTTTTCCCAGTCCTTCGCATGTTGAAGAACATGCACTTGGTGCGGGCCACGGAGCGTCTCGAAGCGAGCCGAGAGGCAGTGCTCCAGGGAACTGAAGTGCTCCGTGAGTTGCTGATACATGCGCGTGCAGGTCATGAGCAAGAGGAGATGACGTTGTGCTTGCGCTCCCTGCACCGCCTTTGCGAGTGCCAGCGCCAATGCATCCTCCGCAGCAGAGAAGAATGCAAGGAGAGAGAAAGAGAGAGGTGAGGAAGGAGAAAAGAAATTGACATGTGAGGTCCCTGCATATGTTTTGTCATATCTCACTAACATGTGGACCTCACATGCAGAAAACCGCTTCCCAAACAACTAAGGAGTTGATTTACACTGGTTTTCAAAAATAGGGAGATCTTATACCCGATTTTACTGTTGAGGATTGTGACTCAAGCAAGAGGGTAAAATAGGCTTATCCTATACAAAGGGCCTGTTTGGGAGAGCTTCTAATAGCTGCAGCTTCTTTTACAATCTCCAACTGCTAGAAGTTCCTCCAAACAGTTCAAATTTTCACCTAGATTCTGAGAATCTGTAATTGTAGAATTCAGAAAATAAACTAGCTAGAAGCTGGATTTCCTGGCTTCTCCCGATTCTCACCCCGCTGTTTCTCCGAATCTTAAACTCCCCAAACAGACCCAAAGTTTAGGCACAGCCCGGCCCGCTTTTGGGCCTTGCGCCTTCCGGGCCTCTCGTAAAATGCATTGGGCCGGTCCATGTCTCAGTTCTATCCGTCAACAAACCTACAATTAATACTCCGGGCCTGCACGGCTTGGACCCGGTCAAGCCTCACCACGGTCCACGCAGCAGCGGGCAGCGAGGAGGAGAAGATGCCGCCGCCCGTGCCGCCGGAGGAGCGGCGGAAGCCTTCGCCGGCGGAGTCCCGCCAGTGGACGCAGCGCTTCTTCCAGGTCCTCGGCGCCGGGGACCCCCTCCCTGCCCCCGCGGAGCTCCCCGCCGCCTACTCCGCGCTCGTCCGCGGCGTCCTCTCCTCCGCCGCCGTCTCCTCCTCCGCCTCCCCGCGCGTCTCCTGCACGCTCACCGTCTCCCCCGCCGCCGTCGTGAGCTCCCCCCCCCACCCCCACATCTCCTCCTCCGCTGAATCCTATCCTATTCCTACCCTAGCGTCGTGATGACGTCGTCGCTGCTCGATCCGCGACTTGCAGAACGGGTACAACACGCTCCACGGCGGCATGGTGGCGGCCGTGGCGGAGGCCGTCGGGATGGCGTGCGCGCGCGCCGCGGCCGGCGACAAGGAGATGTTCCTCGGCGAGCTCAGCACCGCCTATCTCTCCGCCGCCCGACTCAATGTGAGCACACACACAACATCGACCTCCTCCCAACCCCAACAGGCGAACCTACGTTTTTCTTTTTTCAGAAAAAAAATTGCATCGTTAAATAAAATTTGTTTCACTTATTGGATTATTCCTATCTTGGGTATTGGAGGGAAATTGATTACAGCGACCGATCTGTGGTTGGGGTAATTGGTGCTGGGTAATCTAGCAAGAGATGAGCTTTGTTTTCTTTAGGATTGTAATCTGGAAACAGCTAGTCCACCATCTGAGATGAAGTAGTTTATCTAGGACTGGTGGTAAATATATTTCAGGACTGCAAGAGGGTGGGTGATCCAGCTGTAGAAGGTGTATTTATTTCTAGGATGAATCAAAATCATCCAAACAGGGAAACAACTGTTCTAAACAGATGGTGAAATGAACATAGTTTATTCTTTTGTCACTTAAATAGTTCCAGTGATATATTTGAACCCTTTGCTATTCTCTTGATATATATGCATGTAATAATTTACCAATGAAAGCTGATTTTGCACAGGAACAATCCAGATTACAGAATTCAGTCCTTCTGGACATGGTGCCAGTTTAATAATGTGCAGACATTCCACAGCATAAAAATGTCATTGCACTACCACTTTACCGCACTGTGTTGCTAGCCTGGTGCCCAAACTCACAACATCATATACCCTGTATGAAAGCACAAATTAACCATTTCAACCACAACATACAAATGCAACTCCTCGTTTTCAGAAACTTCCATTTTATTAGAGGTTTAGAGTGAAGTGTGTATTCTTTTCCCTGATGTTCCCGTTGTTTGTTGATGCAGTCCGAAGTGGAAGTTGAAGCGCAGATACTCAGGAAGGGCAGATCCGTGGTGGTTACTACGGTTGAGTTTAGGCTCAAGGATACCAAGAAGCTCTGCTATTCATCTCGAGCCACCATCTACATCATGCCTGTGGTGAGCCTGTGAAAAACCACATGGTACGTGGATGACCAAGTGTTTGTTTACACAACAATTACTGTGTAGTATATATATGTGCATATATAGCAAATCTATATATGCCACATTCACAAACATAGATGAGAACATTATCATATGCCTATCCAGCAACCTTCCAAAGCTCAGATGCCTTGAAAGGCTTCCCTTTAAGTTCCGCATCCTTGTTATTTTCACTTGGAACTTCAGCCAACAATGAATGTATGTTAGTCAGGACATCCAGACAAGAAGTATATAAAAGATTAAACCATGCGAGCTAGTATATGATACAGTTCTGTTTTCACGCTTTGACCTTCAAGTCTTATTGCTCCGCAGTATTCATCCATGTCCTATTTAAACTGTGGTTTCCGTTGAATCAGATTCCTCGCAATTCAGATCCCAGCATACTCTTGTTCACGTTCGTGAGGTTTTTACGGAATAAATTAAATCTTAAAATGCTGATATTTAGGACACTTTCTTGCAGCAATAAATAGATATTTATCCAGTTTATACATGCCCACATACGCCAGTTTATACACGGCATCTCCCAGATGTTGGGCCATATATTTTCCTGTTCTATTCACTGCATTTCGTTCGTCATCCTGAGCTTCTAAACGGTACGATTTTTGTAAAACCTATATTTATATATAAATTTCTTAGAAAATTGTTTTAAATTTATTCACCCTTAAATAATTATCATAAATCATTCCACTATTCAGCCACTGCTTGCCTAGACGTCATATATTCTGTCAGAGTAACAATGTCACCCAAATACTCTTACATGTCCAACCATACCATTGCCACCTCTATTGACACGCCGACGGCATAACCATGATACTGTCTTATTGGGTCATCTATCTAGCTGTATATCCCTGCTGCATTTGTTGCATTTTGCATTCCACTGCCTGGACACCATTCTGTCTGTCAGAGGCACAAATTCTCTGAATTCTATCATGTCTTTTAACGATTTATGGTAGTTCCTTCGGCCCTCGGCATGAATAGGCCTGTACCCCCTCCATTTCATATTATAAGATATTTTAACCTTTTCATAATCAAACTTATTTAAGTTTGACTAAGTTTATAAAAGAATTAGCAATATCTATAATACTAAAATAGTTTCATTAAATCTAATATTGAATATATTTTGATAGTATGTTTGTTTTGGGTTAAAAATGTTACTATACTTTCTTAGAAACTTAGTCTTAAAAATGTTTGACTAGAAAAAAAAAAAGACAGTGTAGGGAGTAGAATTCATACATGTCCAAGCAGACCATTGCTTTCTAGTTACTGGAAGAAGGCACGGATACACATGCCATCATATACATGCATAGCACATACACGCAATGACAATGCAAGATTTTAATACAATGGGGTTGAAATGGGATATGATATCCATGACAATGCAAGATTTTAATACAATGGGATTGAAATGGGATATGATATCCATGTGGCCAAATACTCAGTTGGCCAGACCATTATAATTTAAGTTTTGATCCTGTGGTTGAATATTTTGAATGGACAAATCATTGAAGTATGGTACTTATAATTGGTTAGTTTGGTTAGCTAGTTAAGTTCGACAATTGAAAAGATTAGTTGCTACTTAGCTGAGTAATTGGAAGCTGACGTGGTCACATGAGCTTGCTTCATTAATATTCAGACATTCAGTTGATGGCAACAAAGTAAATCACGTAATTGAATTAAGAGTAGGAAATTTACATGATTTCTTTGTTAGTTACATAGAGAGAATACTCAGATAAGCCAGGGAACAGGGCAGCGGTGCCCTGTAAAAGGTGCAGTGGACACATCAATTTATACTTCCTCCCTATAAATCACCAATACAAGTGCATGACTTTCTTTTTCCGATTGATAATCTGTGGCTGGTCAGAGAAAACATGCCGAATAGCTATATTTATATTTTGAGTAAAGTTCATCACCGGTCCCTAAACTTGTACCGCTGTGTCATCCCGGTCCTTAAACTCCGCTGTGTCATCTCCGTCCCTAAACTCGCAAATCGACCGTTCAGGTCCTCAAACTTCTCCGACTGTGTCATCCTGGTCCCTAAACTTACAGATCACTCGTTTAGGTCCTCCAACCTGTTCAGTTATGTCACCCTGGTTCCTAAACTTGAATGTAAATATCATCTGGGTTAAATATGACTGTCTAAAGACTTTATATTTAAAAATAATTCATAACTTTTCCATGTGAAATCTAATGAAGACAAACTTTATATTAAACTTGTAGCCCTCGACCCGATCTATACAACTTTGTAGTTGATTTTTTTTATTTTAAGTCATTTTTTGGTCCCAAAATGTAATTTTAAAATTAAAATTCAAAATCTATAAACATGCAACAATATTTTGGGACCCTAAACATTTTTAATTCAAAAACTTTTCAACTAGAAAGTTGTAGGTCGCGTCGAGGGCTACAATTTTGATATAAAGTTTGTCTTCATTAGAGTTCACATGAAAAAGTTATGAATTATTTTTTGATATAAAGTTTTTAGACCGTCCTGTTTAGGGACCGGGGTAACACATCTGAACAAGTTGGAGGATCTAAACGAGTGATCTGCAAGTTTAGGGACCGGGATGACACAGTCGAACAAGTTTGAGAACCTGAACGGTCGATTTGCGAGTTTAGGGACCGGGATGACACAACGGTACAAGTTTAGAGACCGGTGATGGACTCTACTCAAAATATAAATATAGCTATTCGACATGTTTTCTCTGACCAGCCACAGATTATCAATCGGAAAAAGAAAGTCATGCACTTGTATTGGTGATTTTAACATGCTAGCTGTCACAAATCTCAGCACCTCGGTACTCGGGTGGTCGAGTATAATGAATCTGAGCGCTTTTGGACTGATTGATCGGGTCTATGATACTGTTTGGGAAACTTAAGATTATGATTATGAGAATTTGTTGGCTGACAGTCAGTTTATGAGAGTATGAAAGAGCTGAGTTTTTTGCTTATGGTTTCTAGTTAGTTTTCTGGATTGTACAATTATATATTCGTAGAATCTAGATCACAATTGAGAAGCTACAGAATTCTCTTAAATAGTTCCTATATACTATGGTAATACTCCTGTAGCTAGTGATCCTGATCCCGGCGCACTGAATCAACTCGAATTAGCGAATTTCTCTCAACATACTCGAAAGAGAGAGAGATTTGGCGAAACATAATGACTTGTTTCTCTATTTTCTTTCTTTTACTTAGGCCGTGTTTAGTTGCTTGTCAAAAATTTTTTTTGACGTATACGGATACAAATTTAAAGTATTAAACGTAGACTAATAACAAAACAAATTACAGATTCCAACGATAAACTGTGAGACGAATCTTTTAAGCCTAATTAATCCATCATTAGTACATGTGGGTTACTGTAGCATTTATAGCTAATTATGACGTAATTAGGCTCAAAAGATTCATCTCGCGATTTACAGGCGGACTGTACAATTAGTTTTTCTTTTTGTCCATATTTGATGCACCATACATGTGTCCAAACATTTGATGTGACAGAAAAGTTGGAAGTTTGAATAAAAAAGTTAGAATCTAAACACAGCCTTATTGTAAGTAAAATGAGTGGCTGACGATTGTGCCCCTCGATAAAAAACATCCTGTACCATCCCACACGATCGATCGTGACAAGTATGGAGAAAAGAAACAGCGCAATAAATTTGTCCGCTGAAAGCACACATCTCAGGATCATAAGCGAAAAGCGCCCTCTCCCCACGTAGTGCAGCCACGTGGCGCGCGCGGAAAGGGGAGATAGCGGAGCACGTGGGTATGCGACAGTTTTTCCTTTTTCTCGTGTTTTAAGGTATTTTTAGTTTTTACTAGAAAACTACCCGTGCGTTGCAACGGGGTAAAAACGTTTTTTATTCTATACATTATACTCCCTTTGGTTTGGGACCGAAGGCTCATTCCTTCCTTTCTAGCTCCAGTCCTAACCTAGTCCACTACCTCCCTCTACTCAACCTATCTTCGGCTCAGCCCACAAGTGGAACTGTATGCCCAGCTCGAACAATCTCGTGCCTGTACCATAATGCCGATCCTCCCATCAAATTCGATACTCCGGTCAAGCTCGGATAGTAGCCGATCCTCCCATCAAATTCTGTAATCCAGTCAAGCTTATATAGTCTCGTGTCCGTACGATGACGGAGCCGATCCTCTCCATCAAATCTGGTCCAATCTTTCTCGATCTCCAAAATTTAATCTGGTTGAGCTTGTATAGTCTGCATAGTCCTGTGCCCGTGCGATGACAGAGCCGATCCTCTCCATCAAATCCGGTCCAATCTTTCTCGATCTCCAAAATTTAATTCGTTTGAGCTAGCATAGTCCTGTGCCCGTGCGATGACAGAGCCGATCCTCTCCATCAAATCCGGACAGAGCCAATCCTCTCCATCAAATCCGGTCCAATCTTTCTCGATCTCCAAAATTTAATCCGGTTGAGCTCACATAATCTCGTGTCTGTACGATGATAGAGCCGATCCTCTCCATCAAATCCAGTCGAATCTTTCTTGATCTCCAAAATTGTTGAGGGATTTTAATCCACTCGATCTCCTTTTTCTTTTTTTTATTAAAATCTCTAAAATTGTTGAGGGAAAATGATGAGAGAGTAGTGAGGAATTAGTTTTTGCAATTAATTGGAGAAAGAAACACATGGGGAGGCAAAACAACATGGCGGTGACGCTGGGTTTGACACGACGAAATAAACCGCAAAAAAAAGCGACAAAAGAAAAAAAAGGGAAAACGGTGAAAAAAAAGAAAATCGGCGAAAAGAAAATAAAACGGAAAAAAACGAAAAAAAGGAAATGGAAACGAAAAAAAAAGGAGACGGACAGCGAAAGGAAAATAAAACCGAAAAAAGGAAAAAAAAAAGAAACAGACGGAAATTGTTGGCAGAAGCCTTATGTATTTTTTAATTATATGTAGTATACATACGTATATAAAGTTTGTACATATGTATATATTTTTTATACATCAAAAGTGTATGCGTATAAATACATATATATTGTATATATATGTGTTGTACTTTACATATGCGTATAAAAATTTATACATATGTATATAAAGTATATACTACGTATACACGTAGAGAGGAGAGACCAGGGTTTTAAATTTCGAAAATGACATTTCTGCCGCAGGTGGGTGATAGAACCGAAATTTCGGAAATTTTGGAAAAATTTCGTATGAAATTTTTTAAATTTTTGACAGATTTTGAATAAAATTTGACCAAATTCACAAAAAATTAAAAAAAAAACGAAATTTTTGGTCGAGATGTTAGGATTTCGGTGAGGGGCGAAATTTCTGAAATTTCAAGCCCTGGGTGACACTGGAGGGGGGAAATCCACTGCGCGGGAGTGCAACTACCCGTGTAGTATCCCCCACACAATGTCTTATAAGTCGGACTCACTCAAGAATAGTGAAAAAGAAACAACGACTGAAAACCTATGCGGTACAGTAACTTTGAACATTGAAGAAATCAAGAAAATGCCAACAACTCCCATTACACAAATATAAGTATTTCTAAGATAAATATAAGTATTTTTAGGTTATTTAGTACATGGTAGGGATTAATAGTTAGAAGAAAATATTTTAGGTTGCGTTCTGTAGCTGGTGAGAGAAGTTTTCTCTAGTTCTCTATGTGCACGCTTCCTCTTCCTTAATTACTAAACAATGTGTTTTGCAAAAAACAATCTATAGGAAAGTTGCTTTAAAAATCACATTAATTTGTTTTTAAAATTTAAAATAGTTAATACTCAATTAATAACACACTAATGGTTCACTTCATTTTACATATGTTCTCAATCTTCCATTTTCATGTCAAATCAAACATAGCCAGTGTCCGTTGTCAAGGAGATATGTTAGGGCATTAGGGGGTGAGAGATGGTTAAAGTGCGACAGTGTTTGGAGGTAAAATATGAAAAAGATATAAATAAGAAGTGATTTGATGTGATAAGTAATACCGTATATATTTTTTATATTTGTGAATAAATTCCAAATACTTTAAAATATAGGTACAGCCATATGGCGGATTCCCTACAAAAGAGAGAATACTCAGATAGGCCAGGGTACAGGGGTTCCCTATAAAGGTATGGCGCATTAAAGACGCACAATCGACACAAATCAAATTTATACTTCTCCAAATTAAAATATGAGAAAAATCAAAGAATTGCACAAACGTCCTAATCCAAGAAATACCATCGATGAACCCAACTTGAAAATGTCATCGTACAAACGCTTTTGTCACAGAAATACTGTCACCGTTAGATTTCCGTTAATAAAATTCCACTAAGTGCTATAAAAGACTATTTTACCTATATGAATTGTTGAAAACCAATTAAAACTTTTGCTCTTTCCATCAACTTACAATAATTTAGAGCAACCTACAAATTGTAAGCTGACGGAAAAAGAAAAACTTTTAATTAACTTTTAACAATTTGTTGAGATAGAATCGTCTTTTTATAGCACTTAATTAAGCATTGCTGACGGAAACCTAACGGCGATTGTATGGTTATTGTACTTGATGTGATTTGATGATATAAGTAGTACTGTATAATTTTTTAATATTTGTGAATAAATTCCAAATACTTTGAAATACAGATACAGGTAGAGTTATTTGTTTTTAACTTTCAGGTACAGGTAGAGTAGATTCGATTTGATGATGTGAGGCTGAGATCCAAAGAACAGCCCTATTTTTTTTTTGTCTAGTGATAAGCCTCCGCAGCCCTCGGTCCTATATATATCCATGCATGGTACGGTAATAATCAAGGAAGCAGCAAGCTAGCTAAAGCTAGCCCAGTCATGGAGAAAGAGCAGCAAGCCGGCCATGGCAAGCTCCCTCACGAGCAGCTGTTGCTGCAAGCCAGCACGGAGCTCATGAACCTCAGCCTGGGCTACGCCAGGTCCATGGCCCTCGGGTGCGCCGCCAAGCTCGGCGTCGCCGACGCTATCCACCGCGCCGGCGGCCGCGCCACCCTCCACGACCTGCACGCCGCGCTGTCCCTCCACCCGACCAAGCTCCCCTTCCTGCGCCGCGTCATGCGCGTGCTGGTCGCCTCGGGCGTCTTCGCGCAGGTCGAGGAGGAGGAGGAGGAGGATCACTACCGCCTCACGCCCGTGTCGTCCCTGCTCGTCACCGCCGGCGACGGCGGAGGCAGGAGCCTCCTGCCGCTGGTGCTCTTCCAGCTCTCGCCGCTATGCGTGACGCCGGCGACGAGCATGGCCGAGTGGCTCAGGAGCGGCGGCGAGGAGGAGACGGCGTTCGAGATGGTGCACGGCGTGGGATTGTGGGGCGCCTGCAGCCGCGCCCCGGATCTCGGTGAGCTCTTCAACGACGCCATGGCGGCTGACTCGCGGTTTATCATGGACATGGCCATCAACGGCTCGGGCCGCCAGGTGTTCGACAAGATCACCTCGATGGTGGATGTCGCGGGTGGCACCGGCGCGGCGGCCAGGGCGGTGGCCGCCGCGTTCCCGCATATCAAGTGCACCGTGCTGGACCTTCCTCACGTGATCGATTCCATCCCGGCTGATCATGGCGATGTTGTTCAGTTTGTTGCAGGTGATATGATGGATTTCATCCCCAAAGCAGATGCCCTCCTGCTTAAGGTCAGTTATATCCAATATATATAATGTAGTGTTGCTGACAACTTTTCATGGCGGACGCAGCTTCAAAATATAGATGGGGCGGAGAATGGAAATGTTCACTCGATAAAAGCAATCAAACACAACACATATCGTATTTATAGTTTAATCACATAACTGCCTCGATCATTATTTGTGGTGTGCGTGCATTATGAAGAGACGGACTAATTTGTTGGACGTTCACACCTACACCTTGTCATACCTAATTTTGATGGCCAATGACTACTATAAGAGGGTAGAGGGTTCTTGGGGATGTAGAGCGACACGGGTTGTAGCTGGATCGGTCGATCCACCCTGCCTAATGGGTAGATCCGCCCCTGTTTTCATGTATTGGATAGCAAGCTAAGTTAGTACAAAATTTAAGATATTTTAGATTATAACATTAATTCTTGATGATTACAGTTTGTGCTACATGATTGGAGTGATGAGGACTGCATAAAGATACTAAAACGATGCAAGGAAGCAATTATTCCTTCTAGAGCTGCAAGAGGAAAGATCATCATTATAGATGTTGTAGTTGGATCTGCTTCTGAAGCAATATGCCAAGGAACCCAACAATTGTTTGATCTGATTATTTCGGTTCTAACACCAGGGAAGGAAAGGGACGAGGAAGAGTGGCGCAAGATATTCAAGGAGGCAGGATTCACTAAATACAAGATTAGCCCAGTGTTAGGTTTTCGATCCATTATCGAAGTATTTCTATAGGTTTCCCAGTATATGGGAACTCCACTTTATATATATTCTTGCACTCTTGGGTGTGGTTGTCTTCTTTTATCATTGTCTTATGCTTCATGGACGCGCTATATATCGTTATTTTCTCTGTAATATATATGCGAGGATGTCCTTTCCCCTTTTTTTCAAGAAATCTACTAGCTAAATACCCGTGCTTTGCTACGAATTAAAGTAAATTATATGTATGCTAATATTGTTTAGAATAAATTAATTGTGATGTTTTTGCACATTTTTGTTCTTGTTGATGTTTTTGTATGATAAACTTGTATTATAGGAATAATTGTTAAGAACTATTTTGTAATATTAAAGCACATGAAGTAGTAATTGGTTAAAAAAACATGTAGGAGTAGTTGGTTAAAAAAAATCTATACAAGAGTTATTGGAGTGACCTATTCACTGCCGCCACCATTGCCTTTTTTTAAAAGGAGCCTACAACTAATATTAAAGTAAATCATGCCCTTTTCCATCTCCTTATAAAATTATCTTTTTACCCTTTCTATCTAAGTACATGTATCAATACTTAAATATTTTTTACGTGATACCTTTTATTCTAGAGCATTATATCTTTACTATTTCTGAAGTGCAAACACCGTAAAACTTCTCTTTATTCATTTCAAATGGAGAGTCTTTTGTTTGGTACCTTGGAATATAATGGCCCTGCTCGAATCTCCAACAAAAGTTGGATAAACTTTTGGATAAAAGTGGCACGCTCTTCAAACTGCTAAACGTGTGTTTCGTGCGAAAACTTTTTATATGAAAGTTGTTCTAGAATATCGGATTAATCCATTTTCAAGTTTATAATAATTAAAACTCAATTAATCACACGTTATTACCACCTCAGTTTACGTGAAACACTTGATTTTTATCTTTATCTTCAGAAGATTCAAACACCACCAATATCGTAATCAGGACATCGCGGTCATGTCCACATTATGAAGATTTGTGAAATCTGAAATCGGAACTTTACCTCAAGTGGATCAGTCTCCCCATCAAGCTCGACCATAACAAGAGCATTCATGCTGCATAACAATAGATAAGCTCGAATTTATATGATTAATTAACTTAATTGATGATATACATGTTACATTTTATAAAAAGCATACCTTATCTGTAAGGTAGTGTACCAAGGATGCGTGCACGCTCGTATTTTGTCATATACATTGATGTTTTCTGTGGGCGAGCCGTCTTTTTCATATTCCTTGTCATATACAGCATCCTCAATGTTACTATTTCTGGAATACAAACACTGTAAAGATTCTCTTTATTCATTTCAAGTGGAGAGTCTTTTGTTTGATACCTTAGAAGATAATGTCATAATCAGGACATCGCGGTCGTGTCCACATTATGAAGATTTGTGAAATCTGAAATCGGAACTTTACCTCAAGTGGATCAGTCTCCCCATCAAGCTCGACCATAACAAGAGCATTCATGCTGCATAACAATAGATAAGCTCGAATTTATATGATTAATTAACTTAATTGATGATATACAGGTTACATTTTATAAAAAGCATACCTTATCTGCAAGGCAGTGTACCAAGGATGCGTGCACGCTCGTATTTTGTCATATACATTGATGTTTTCTGTGGGCGAGCCGTCTTTTTCATATTCCTTGTCATATACAGCATCCTCATTGTTACTATTTCTAGAATACAAACACTGTAAAGATTCTATTTATTCATTTCAAGTGGAGAGTCTTTTGTTTGATACCTTAGAAGAAAATGTCATAATCAAGACATCGCGGTCGTGTCCACATTATGAAGATTTGTTTTTTTCCGTACCTTTTGTCTTCAGCTTTTGTGATTAATGAATTCTCTGATGAAAATGTATTTGCAATAATGTACATTAAAGGAGAATGGTAGAGCATGAATACATAGTTTGCAGTAAGATTTTTGTAACAAGCATATCCTATTTGCCACAATTACCCTTCCTTGAATATTCCTTGTTATGTAAAGACAACATATCTTACTACAGATATATGTATACTTTCTTTTGTGATTATATGAAAGATCCCCAACACCCGCATATATTGCATAGACACAAAAGTGTGCCCTCTTTTAAAAAAGGCTCGAGAGGGGATGATAGGAATAAAACCCTGAACCACACCAAGTTTCTACGAAAAATAACTCAGTTACATGTGTGGATATTGGCTTAATTATGATACCTTTGAGGATAATGCGGCCACAACTTCACCAATACAAAACAAAAAAAGTTGTTTCCTAGCCACACAAACATAAGATTTATTCTTAAAAAAAGAACGTCATGTGTTTGTTTCCCTATTCTATGAAAAAGTTCACACAAAGTATATACCATTTATTTTGTGCACAAAATAAAACCAGGTCTTAGCAAACTGTCACGTCAGTGTATACACATTCATCACAACCAAAAATGGGCATGTCAGCCAACATCTCTACGCATGTAGTGACAAATGAGAAAGCTGTTAGAATAATTGGGCTAGGCCCGATTTATTCTATTAAATCTCAAAGGCCCATAATAAGTGTTAAGGATAATAATACCACCTCAGGAATTAAGCGAGGAGTATCTCAACTTAAATAGGGAGTTATTGGAGGCTCCCTGTTGACCGGTTGAGGTGGGAATCGGAAAGCCACACGCGCGCGCCAGGCCAGGGCGAGGCTGGCGTGCATGCGTGCCGTCACGTCTCTATCCTGTTTGCAACCACGATCCCACGTTCCCACGACTGCCACCGTAACGGCGCGTGCACGATCCCACGATGTGTGTGCGGCAACTGGCTAGTCCGATCAGAACGATTCGCTCCCACGACTGCCTCCGTAACGGCGCGTGCACGATCCCATGATCCCACGACGCGTGTGCAGAATCTCTCCTGCTATATGTGCGTGTCGTCACGTCTCTATCCTGTTTGCAACCACGATCCCACGTTCCCACGACTGCCTCCATAACGGCGCGTGCACGATCCCACGATCCCACGACGTGTGTGCGGCAACTGGCTAGTCCGATCAGAACGATTCGCTCCCACGACTGCCTCGGTAACGGCGCGTGCACGATCCCACGATCCCACGACTCGTGTGCAGCAACTGGCGGAATCTCTCCTGCTATATAAGGAGGCCGCTAGTCCGATCAGAACGATTCGCATGCTTTCCTCTCCCTGGTGTTCTTCCTCCTCCGCGCGCGCCTGCTGCTTCTGTTTTCGCTTCCTCGCTTCTGATCGCTTGCACGCACGAGAGATCGGAAGGAGCAGGGCCTCCGAAACCACACCTTCGCCTGAGATCTGCACCGGGTAGGCAGGTGATCAGGTTTTTGGGGAGTGCTTCCCGCACGACTGCCCCGCACGACTGCTCTGTTCGTTGTTGTCTCGTCGTCCACCATGTCTACGCCTGGACACCTGGAGCCGGAGCTGCCGCCGGTGCCGGTGCTGCTGTCTCTGGAGATGGCACGCCGGGAGCCGGAGCTGTTGCGAACGTCAACACCAACGGAGGCAATTCTGCCTTACAATCCAGCGGAGGGCCATTCTCGGGGTATGTCCTTCTCTTGCTGTTAACTCATTCGTTCATACCGCTGTTAGTCGTATTAGTCGCAAGTCACTTGCGTCCTTGGTATGTGCATGATGCTTATGATACCTTAAGCATGCTACTGGTTATGCTACATGTTGTCACTAGATCACCCCACATTGTTCATGCCATGATTATTGTCTTAATATTTTGGATTAAAATATGCCGATATATGACCATATTTCCAGCAATCCAAAAACCTGATAGGTCATTTTCGGTAGTTGGCTTTGCTGCTGCACTGAAACCATATGCATTTGATGGTTCAAACTATAAGAGGTGGAAAACACGTGCACTATTGTGGTTGACAGCGATGCAATGCTTCTATGTTTCACGGGGCAAATGAAGTGAATCACCTCTCTCTCCCAAGGAAGAGGCTAAGTTCGAGGCTTCGGATTGCCTGTTCCGTGGAGCATTGATCAGTGTACTCGCTGACAACATAGTGGACGTGTACATGCACATGCCTTCCGGGAAGGACATGTGGGATGCACTTGAGGCCAAGTTCGGAGTTTTCGACGCCGGCAGTGAGCTGTATGTCATAGAGCAGTTCTATGACTACAAGATGGTCGATGACCGTTCTGTAGTAGAACAAGCTCATGAGATTCAGATGCTGGCTAAGGAACTTGAGAACAACAACTGTAAGTTGCCGGACAAGTTTGTGGCGGGTGGCATTATTGCCAAATTGCCACCTTCTTGGTCGGACTTTGCCACTTCTCTAAAGCACAAGAGACAAGAGTTCAGTGTTTCTGATCTCATTGGCTCTATGGGTGTTGAGGAGAAGGCGAGGGCAAAGGACAACCGGGGCAAAAAGGTTGAGGGAGGTTCTAGTGCCAATATGGTACAGAAGAAGAACCCTCATGCATCCCACAACAACAAGAAAGTCAAGCCTGATGTCAAACCCAAGGCTGCAACCAACTTTAAGAAGAAAGGCAAGGGAAAGGCAAAGGGAAGCTGCTTTGTGTGTGGCAAGTCTGGGCATTGGGCCAAGGACTGTCCTGAGCGCAAAGACAGGAAGTCTTCCAACATGGTTATTAGCGAGGGCGGAGGAACATCGGGGTACGGTAAAATATTACCTACAGTTCTCTCTGTTTTTCACTCACCTGATTGGTGGGTGGATACTGGCGCTAATATTCATGTATGTGCTGGCATTTCTCTGTTTTCTTCTTATTAGGTCGGGAGAGGTTCCTCCTTATTGATGGGAAACGGGTCGCTTGCGACTGTTCATGGTGTTGGTACGGTCGATCTGAAGTTTACTTCGGGAAAGACCGTGCAGCTGAAGAACGTGCAGCATGTCCCTTCAATAAAGAAGAATCTTGTTAGCGGCTCTCTATTGTGTAGAGAAGGTTTTAGACTTGTGTTTGAATCCAATAAATGTGTCGTATCTAAATATGAAACTTTTGTTGGAAAAGGTTATGACAGCGGAGGCTTGTTCCGCTTTTCTTTGAATGACATGTGTAATAATCATAATGTTGTGAACCATATTAGCGAGAATGATGAGTCTAATGTGTGGCATTCGCGACTCTGTCATGTGAATTTTGGTTATATGACGCGCTTAGCTAACATGAGTTTAATTCCAAAATTCACTTTGGTCAAAGGTTCTAAGTGTCATACTTGTGTTCAATCGAAACAACCTCGCAAGCCTCACAAGGTATCTGAGGTGAGGAATTTGGCACCTCTAGAACTTGTTCATTCCGATTTGTGCGAATGAACGGCGTGTTGACTAAAGGGGGAAAGAAATATTTCATGACACTGATAGATGATTGCACTAGATTTTGTTATGTGTATCTATTGAAAACAAAAGATGAAGCATTGCATTACTTTAAGACCTATAAAGTTGAGGTAGAAACCAACTTGAAAGGAAAATCAAACGGTTGAGGTCTGATAGAGGTGGGGAGTATTTTTCCAATGAGTTTGCATCCTTTTGCGAAGAGTTTGGAATTATTCATGAGAGGACGCCTCCCTATTCACCTCAATCAAATGGGGTGGCCGAAAGAAAGAACCGTACTCTAACTGAGATGGTGAATGCCATGTTAGACACTGCGGGGCTTTCCAAGGAATGGTGGGGTGAGGCAGTTTTGACTGCGTGTCATGTCCTGAATAAAATTCCAATGAAGCATAAGGAAGTGACACCATTCGAGGAATGGGAAAGGAAGAAATTAAATCTCTCATACCTACGAACATGGGGCTGTTTGGCCAAGGTAAATGTACCTATAGCCAAAAAGCGAAAACTTAGACCAAATACTGTTGATTCACAGTGTGGGTTATAGATTCTTAATAGTAAACTCTGGAGTACCCGATATGCATGTTGGTACAATTATTGAGTCTAGAGATGCTGCATTCTTTGAGAATGAATTTCCCATGAAACATACACCTAGCACTTCTAGTCAAGAAACTGTCATGCCCCATGAGCACTTTGCACCGATAGAACACAATGATCAAACGCCTGAGGAAAATCCTGAGGAGGACAACATTGTAGATACTCGTAAGAGTAAGAGATAAAGGGTTGCAAAATCCTTTGGAGATGACTACGTTGTATACCTCGTGGATGACACCCCAAGAACCATAGAAGAGGCATATTCATCTCCTGACGCTGACTACTGGAAGGAAGCAGTACGCAGTGAGATGGACTCGATTATGTCTAATGATACTTGGGAAGTCGTTGAGCGTCCATATGGGTGCAAGCCTGTAGGATGCAAATGGGTTTTCAAGAAAAAGCTTAGGCCTGATGGTACAATTGAAAAGTACAAGGCAAGGCTTGTGGCCAAGGGTTATACCCAAAAGGAAGGCGAGGATTTTTTCGACACATACTCACCAGTTGCTCGCTTGACCACGATTCGAGTACTACTTGCTCTGGCGGCCTCTCATGGTCTTCTCGTCCATCAGATGGACGTTAAGACAACTTTCCTAAACGGAGAGCTGGAGGAGGAGATCTATATGGATCAACCAGACGGGTATGTACTAGAAGGTCAGGAGGGAATGGTGTGTAAACTGTTGAAATCCTTGTATGGCCTTAAGCAAGCACCTAAGCAATGGCATGGGAAGTTTGACACCACGCTTACATCTGTAGGCTTTGTTGTGAACGAAGCTGACAAATGTGTGTACTATCGCTATGGTAGGGGAGAAGGAGTGATCTTGTGCTTATATGTCGATGACATATTGATCTTTGGGACCAGCCTCAATGTGATTGAGGAGGTCAAGGACTATATGTCAAAGAGTTTTGAAATGAAGGATTTGAGAGAGGCTGATGTTATTCTTAAGGGAAAAGTCCATTTTACACCCTCTAACTTTTATGTTTGTCTAAAATGCACCCCTAAATTACAAAAGCGGATATAATACACCTTCCAACTATTAAAATCGGACACTTTAACCCCTTAAGCTGTTTTTATGGTGGTTTTGGTACACTTGGATGCCAGCTGTATAAATACTCCACGTCAGCAATTATTTGGGTGAAAGTAAGATGTTTCTCCCTTCGGGTGCCTTGCGAGCGGCGACAACTAACATAACGGCGCCGTGAAGTGTAGCAATCAGCAGCCACGCGCGCGGCTTGCCGAAGGCAGCGGCGGCGGCACGGAGAAGGAGCAGCCGCGTGCAGCGCGCGGTTGCCGGCGGAAACGACGGCGCTGGGAAGGAGTAGCTCCGCACGGGGAGGAGGCAGCAGCAAGCAGTTGGGTTGCAGAGACTTGTCGAAGCTTTCATCAACCACTTCTGCACCTTCATGTTGTGTTTCAGAATGTTCTATATACAGTAGCATGGTGTGTGTTGAAAAACAGCAGTAGCAAGCAAGATGAACAATCTATCTTGACTGAATTGTTGGCGTCGGTGCCGAGCTTGACGGCGAGCCCGCCCCTTTGGCCAAGGAAGAAGAGGGGATCGGCAACAAGCTCGACAGAGACCGCACCTTTGGCCAAGCTCAGGAGAATACGTGCTGGCGGTGAGCTTGCCCTCCTTATCTGAGCTCGAGGAAGCATGCGAGAGCTCTGGCCACTGAGTCTCCGACGAGTTCTCCTAGAAAAATATTGGAGGGAGAAGGTATAGGAAAGGAGGGGGAAAGGAAGAAAGAGAGGGAGAGGAAGGAAGAAGATGGGCCAGTCCCCCACCCCACCCCCGCGACCATGGTGTAGAGCCTTGCCGTCGACCGGGCAATGACAGCCGCCGCAGCTCGCAAGGCAAACCCCGCCGAACGTACAAACATCTGGCATCCACGTGTACCAAAATCACCATAAAAACAACTTAAGGGGTTAAAGTGTCCGGTTTTAATAATTGGAGGGTGTATTATATCCGGTTTTGTAATTCGAGGGTGTATTCTAGACAAACACAAAAGTTAGAGGGTGCAAAATGGACTTTTCTCTATTCTTAACATTAAGCTACAAAGAGGAGATGAGGGTGGGATTACACTTGTGCAATCCCACTATGTGGACAAGGTTTTGAGTCGCTTTGGATATAGTGACTGCAAGCCAGCTCCTACTCCTTATGATCCTAGCGTGCTATTAAGAAAAAACCGAAGAATAGCAAGGGATCAACTGAGATACTCTCAAATCATTGGTTCATTGATGTACTTGGCTAGTGCAACGAGGCCTGACATCTCATTTGCTGTAAGCAAGCTGAGCCGGTTTGTCTCAAATCCGGGAGATGATTATTGGCAGGCTCTGGAAAGAGTAATGCGCTATCTAAAGGGCACTATGAGCTATGGAATTCACTATACCGGGTATCCAAAAGTACTAGAAGGGTATAGTGACTCAAACTGGATATCTGATGCTGATGAGATAAAAGCCACAAGTGGATATGTGTTCACACTTGGAGGTGGCACTGTTTCCTGGAAGTCTTGCAAGCAGACCATCTTAACGAGGTTAACAATGGAAGCAGAACTTACGGCACTAGATACTGCGACAGTTGAGGCCGAGTGGCTTCGTGAACTCCTGATGGATTTGCCGATGGTTGAAAAACCAGTGCCAGCTATCCTAATGAACTGTGATAATCAAACAGTGATTATTAAAGTGAACAGTTCAAAGGACAATATGAAGTCATCTAGGCATATCAAGAGAAGACTGAAATCTGTCAGAAAGCAGAAAAACTCCGGAGTGATAGCATTGGACTATGTCCAAACTGCTAGAAATCTGGCAGATCAGTTTACCAAGGGGCTACCACGTAATGTGATAGACAGTGCATCGAGGGAAATGGGCTTGATACCCACCTAAGGTTGCACAATAGTGGAAACCTGTCCATTGTGATCGGAGATCCCGTGAATTTGGATGGCGAAACAAACTATTGTGTGACTGAGAGAAGAGACCCTTGAAAAAGGCTCATTTTCATGATGTATTTCTCTTCTTTTCTGCATGGTAGGATGGCTCATGCTTTAATGTGATCCGAGTGGCTTTTCCAAGCAGCGATGTTGACCTGCAGAACATCTCAGAAGGAACACACCTATATGAGTTCGACTACTAGTCACAGTCTATGAGATTTGGGCGATCTCTAGATAGTCATGAAAGGCCTAGAGTTTGACTTATATGCTCCAAACAGAGGGGATGCGAACGGTAGCCCAGTACCAGTCAAGGGTTTGAGTGAAACCTGATCATACAAGACTGACAATTCAAGACATAGTCCATTGTTCAGTTGTGGTCTGATGTAGCTCATTTCCTAGGTGGAAGTTCAACTTAACAGCCTCCACCAAAACACTGGTATATCAAACAGGCACAACCTTGAGAACATTTGTTATGAGCTTTGAAATTTGGTGGGGATTGTTAGAATAATTGGGCTAGACCCGATTTATTCTATTAAATCTCAAAGGCCCATAATAAGTGTTAAGAATAATAATACCACCTCAGGAATTAAGCGAGGAGTATCTCAACTTAAATAGGGAGTTATTGGAGGCTCCCTGTTAACCGGTTGCGCTAGGAATCGGAAAGCCACACGCGCGCGCCGGGCCAGGGCGAGGGCTGGGCGAGGCGTGGCTGGCGGGCGTGCGTGCCGTCTGGCGGAACTCTCCTGCTATATAAGGAGGCTGCTAGTCCGATCAGAACGATTCGCTTGCTTTCCTCTCCCTGGTGTTTTTCCTCCTCCGCGCGCGCCTGCTACTTCTGTTTTCGCTTCCTCGCTTCTGATCGCTTGCGTGCACGAGAGATCGGAAGGAGCAGGGCCTTCGGAACCACACCTTCGCCTGAGATCTGCACCGGGTAGGCGGATGATCAGGTTTTTGGGGAGTGCTTCCCGCACGACTGCTTTGTTCGTTGTTGTCTCGTCGTCCACCATGTCTGCCCTGGAACCGATGGCGCGCCTGGAGTCGGAGCTGCCGCCGGCGCCGGTGCTGCTGTCTCTGGAGATGGCACGCCGGAAGCCGGAGCCGTTGCGAACGTCAACACCAACGGAGGCAATTCTGCCTCACAATCCAGCGGAGGGCCATTCTCGGGGTAGGTCCTTCTCCTGCTGTTAACTCATTCGTTCATACCGTTGTTAGTCGTGTTAGTCGCAAGTCAGTTGCGTCCTTGGTATGTGCATGATGCTTATGATACCTTAAGCATGCTACTGGTTATGCTACATGTTGTCACTAGATCACCCCACATTGTTCATGCCATGATTATTGTCTTAATATTTTGGATTAAAATATGCCGATATATGATCATATTTTCAACAAAAACAATATGTGCCCGGATAGCTACTTCTAGTGTTAAATTTTGTCTCAAAATATAACTACTTTTCTACTCACTTCCTCGTCTCAATCAACGATATTCATCTCTCATTAATTTCTTCACTTACTACTCATCTCAACCAATTACAACCATTCCCATTTAATTCCATCCTATCTCCAACTTCAAAATAAAATGCTTATATTTCAAAATAAAATGCTTATATTATAAGACAGAGGGAGTAACTCCCATTGTACGTTAATAGGTGGTGACAGGATAGACGACTGGTGTTGCCTTACCTCTCACTCCAATTTCAGTAACATTTCAATTTTTCCTAAAAAAAACTAAAGAACTTCAAGCTATCTAAATTTCAACAATTCCCATTTAATTCCATCCTATCTCCAACTTCAAAATAAAATGCTTATATTTCAAAATAAAATGCTTATATTATAAGACAGAGGGAGTAACTCCCATTGTACGTTAATAGGTGGTGACAGGATAGACGACTGGTGTTGCCTTACCTCTCACTCCAATTTCAGTAACATTTCAATTTTTCCTAAAAAAAACTTGTTTGGAGAGAAATTTAACTCAAATCTCCCCGCCCAGGGAATTAAAATAAAACAAGATGCGCGGGCGTGCCAGTGTACTAAGTACACAAAAATAAAATGGACAAAGGAAAATGTATTTTATTATAATTCTCAAGGAATTACGAAATACAAAATCCTTAGTCAAATGCGCTCCACAGCCCAATGGCGAGGTGGATCTGACTTGGCGATTATGTTCTCCTGGTTCCCGGGGTCTCGGAAAACACCCGGTTAATTACTCTCGCGGGTTAAACCCGCGAGAAACCTCCGATTAAGCTGCGCTGGTCGTTGTCGTCAGTCTTCGCTTCACGTTCTCCCATGCATGATTGTGATGGTGGTGATGATGTAGATGTGTGTAGGCGCCGGCAGCAGTCCACGGCCTCATCGGTCTGTGCATCGGTGTTGGTGATGTGGCCTTCACATAGACTCCGCCTGCCCTGCCGTTCAGCCTCGTTGGTGGAGGTAAAGATGGTGCTTATAATGGAGACTAGCATGGCATTGGTCATCGGTAGATATGCCAAGCTTGTCGTCACTGGCGATGGGGTAGCATTGCCCTTCTAATCTCCACGGCACTGGCCGACCATCGTCATGGTACAAGTGTTAGCCTTCTGATCGCTACAGCACATACTTAGTATTGGGCGGTTTTTTTAGGGGATGTTAGGGGCGTAGCCTAGCCTGAGAACAATGAGACACGTTCCAGGAACTGGGTGGCCCTCTTGTATATGCGCCGACAATCAGAGCCAAAACCCAAATTATGTTGGGTCGCCTCCGATTGTAGTGGCTTGACTCGGGAGTGCGCCGACAACGGCCACGAAGAAGCCATCATGTGTATGGGGCGCTGCAAAGTGACAAAGACACCGGTGGGGATGCCGAGCTCATGATCACTGGACGGTGAGGTGAGGATTCATGTGGGGATGACGCCAGTGGTGGCGACGAGTCAGAGCACTTCGCCGCCAGCAGTCGAGCAGCAGACAGTGGTGCATATGCATAAATATATATATACAAGGACTTCTCATTGAACGGCTGAGAGCGAGCGTGATGTCGTCGTCGTTAGCATGTGGATGACTCCGGTAGTGATGACGGATGCGAGGTCATCATCAGCCCGCGGAGATGCCAGGCACGTTCATGACAACAGCCGGCGGCTCCAAACTTGCACGTTGTCGACGAATGCACGATTGGCGCCGACAACGACGACAAGGCCAGGCTTGTCATCAGCGGAGAAAACAATTGGAGCGGGCGACGATGACCAGGAATAGGTTCGCCATCGGTGGCAGCCACGAGGTAAATGTATGCCAATGATCGATGACGAAGATGAGGATACTTCCGGTTTGTGGACGAGATCGCATCACCGGCGTCAATCACAATCATGAAGATGCCCCGGCCGTGCGGGTCTGAGAGTATGACCGGCCACGGCGATGGCGACGGGTCGGCAATCATAGTCGATGGCAGTGCACATATAAAGATTTTGTCATCGAGTGGTCAAGGCCGGTGAGCGTGACACTGTAGTTGTTGGTATGAGGATGATCCCGACGTGCCGAAGCGAAAACATCGTGGACGGACGGCACGACGAACTCGGCCAGCTGAAGTGAAGGGATCATAGATGGACTTGGCGACGGCGTGCGGGCACCAAGCGGTGGCGCTCCGATGCTCTTCTCGGGCGACAAGCCGATGAGTGTGAAGAAGATAGTAGTGTCGACGAGGGCGAACAGACGTCACCGGCATCACGGAGAAGAAGCCGCGACCGGCAAGGTGACGATGTCCAAGCATCTCGGCGACATCGCTGCGTCATGCAGGAACGTCGTCTCAACCTCGACGGAGACTTGCGGACGATGTCAACGGATCAGTTGGCCCGGCAACTATGGCGATGGCAGTGTATCTCCGGCGTCTTCCCCGCTGAGGAAACATTGTCCCGGCATGCATGCACTGAAATAGAACAGAGGGATGACAAGAAAATAGGCTAGTTACCCATGGGCCATGGCAGTGAATTGGGGTGGCATCGTCTAGCTTCTCCCGGTGATCATCTCCTCCTTAGCGTGCCTCCTCCGCGCACGCGCCTCCTCGCCGGACGTCAAGGTGTTGCGGCCAACGTCGCCGCTCGCCGAGCGCACGCGTTCCCGCCGGACGCCGAGATACTCCGGCCAAAATGGCGTGTGCCTCTCTCTGTGTGTCTTCCGTATGTGTGTGTTCTACTGCCAGGGCTCGGCACAGCGCAGCGCCTGAAGGCGGTGGTGGCGGCGATGGCCACGGTGTGAGCTTGCAGGCTCTCTTGGCTCCCTGCCTCTGCTGCCTCCGTCTGTCTCTCTGCTGCCCCCCTCTCGTGTGTCTCTTCTGGCCTTTTATAAAGAGACGAGGCAGTGCATGGATTGATCAGTGCAAGGAATCGCTGAGAATCCTTGCCATTTTATTTGCCTCACTACCATTTGTGTGCAGCCAGGAAGTTTCCTGTTGATTAATATAGAAAATGGTGTGATACTTTTCCATCTCACAATGATACTGTGATGGTGTGTTTCCATTAAACAATGATACGTTTAAATTCTATCATCAATGGGATATGTATTTCCATTCTGTTATAGACATGCTATCTACCAGCTTACAGTGGCTAGCCAATAACATGATTCTACGATTTGCACCATTCTTCCATATGTAACATTTCTTCTGATCGATATCCATCCTGCTCACTGTGTTTTTCCTCCGAGCGTACCGCGACGATGGCTCCTTTCCATATCGCCGCGATACAGATCAATTTCCTTCCTCGTATATGTACATGCGTACACACTGGCAAAGAATTTTCGTATGTTTCCATGCAAGCAGGTCATTCATTTCCATGCAAGCAACGCTGGGTAATCAGCTGCTGCCAAACAACGTGATTATTGCCCTCTAATGACAATGCTACGGTGCATGTTTTCCAACAAATAATTGATCATTGCTTTTTTTCCTTTCATTAGTGATATCACTTATAGCCATACTGCCATTATTCGACGATCTGTTCCGTATACATATATATTATTATATCTTGGCTGTTACACCATTTTAAAATAATACATGTACGTGTCAGTATATATGTGTCTGTACACTAGGCAATAGAGCAGATGTTGACGCGTGCCACATAATATTAATACATATGCCCTCATGTACGCCAGGTTGTACCATTAGTGATAATTAATCACTAATTTTATTATTATACTGTCATTTCTGGGATTAATATTTTGACACACCCTATTTCTTATAAAATAAAAAAGTGTACAAAATATCATCGAACAAAACTAAAGAACTTCAAGCTATCTAAATTTCAACAAAATTACTTAACAAACACAGTGCAAAGCAGCCTTAAAAAAAGGCTCAAGATAACAATACCCTTATTTCAGTGTTTAGCAAATTAACTTTGGTCACTATTATATATATTACAAAAGATAATACCGCTATGTTCCAAAAGGGGTACTATTATATACTCCCTCCATCGATCTCCATCGATCTACTTTTGATAGTCATATTTCTAAATCTGAAAAATTTATTTTTGATAGGCATATTTCAATCCAACAACTTATCATCTTAATGGCTTTCTTGGATTTAATGCGTGACCCTCCATTCTTCCACACAAGATTAGCTACATGGACATCGAGAAATGTAAATATTAATGAATCGCTTGTTTACGAGGAATGACTAGCTAGTAGCATGTTTAAATTGATGATAAATAGAATCACTTATCCTTGATCTGTGTGCTAAGATAAAATATAACCATCAAAAGTAGATGGAAGGAGTATTACAGAAGATAATACCGCTATGTTCAAAAAGGGTACAGCCTGGTCAAAGCCCCCACCCCCAACTCAAAATGTAGGTTTGTCTGGTTTTAGTTCGACGCGGTAAATAATGTGACATATACATGGCATTAGGCTGACAAAGCCACCGCCACGCCCCCTGCCCCCTAGTATGAAATTAATAAAGTTAGCGAGCATGCGTGTGTGTATGTGTATATCGCTAGCTAGCACAAACACACAATGATGCTTTCCTCCTCTCTTATCCACCCTTTCTCGTTGATGCTTTCCTCCTCTCCTATCCACCCTTTCTCATATGCCGTCAATGTCGGCATATCGATGCCAAGGAACTTGAGCATGTAGCTAGTGATTTGTGGCAAAGGTCACAAATTTCCAACCACGACCCAAGCAAGGGTCAAGGCACGAAGACACCACCTATCATCCGGCATTTGTGAAGTGCACCAGCGGTCCCTAAACTTGTCCGGGTGTGTCATCTGGGTCCCTGAACTCTCAAAATACATTTTTAGGTCCCCGAACTGTCTTGGGTGTTATATAGGTCCATCCGATGACGTGGCATGCCACGGAGGCGCCTACGTGTCGGTGGGGACCCCACATGTCATTCATATGTATAAAAATAAAATTAAAAAACATATTTTCTCCTCTCTACCTCCGCGTCGAGCTCCGCCGCCTCCACTCACCGGCATGCGCGCGCCGGCCTACGTGCGTCGGCTCCGTCGGCTCCGCCATGTTGGCCTCCTCGCCGCAGGCGATGCCGCACCCGCCTCGGCCCGGGCAGCCTCAGATGGCCCTCCGCGTCGAGCTCCGCCGCCTCCGCCGGTTGCAGCGGCTTCTGTGCACGGCCTCCGCACTGCAAGCGACGCCGCACTCGCCTCGCCCGAGGCCGTTTCCTCGGCACCTCCGCTGTCGACGTCACGACCTCGCGTAGCTCGCCGCCGCCACCACCACGTGCGACTCCGCCGGTCACGCGCGGCTACGTCACCTCCCCACCCAGGCGCGACACGGCGAACCCCTCATGCGAATGCATGTGGGTCCCCACCGAGGCGCCGGCGCGGCAAGGCGGCGTTGCCGCGCGCGGCCAGCTGTTAACGACCAAATTTGGTAATCTGAGTATCGGGGATAAAGATTAGATCGAAGCGGAATCGAAGATGAAGATCGTTTCGGAAACAGAGTAAGAATCGGCTGGAGTCCAAATCGGCTACGACAAGGGTTGGTTGAGTTCAAGTCAGACTTGATAAGCCGATACAGCCGATTCCGACAATATGACTCAGTGTGCATCATCGGGTTGAGTTAATGTGCTTCACATGAATTGCCACATACGGATTGAGTCCTAAGAAGGCAATTGTATCTATTAATTAGGATATTTTATGTAATTTTCTTAGAGATATGTTTGGGCAAAAGTCTGCCACAAAGACTTATGGTATCTTAGAATTTGTTAGAGATAAGAGTTATGTCCGAGATGGACATATCTTGTAATTCTCGGGTATAAATAGACCCCGAACCCCATGTAATCGAATTAACACACGTTCAATACAATCTTGGCGCATTGCCACCCTTTTTGCTTTTGTTTTATTTCGACGTATTCTTGCTTTCGGGTTAAGCTGCATCGGTTTTGATCTTCAACAAGAGGTAAAACTTGTTATGGCGGCTTGCGTTCTCGGGATTAGTGCTTCCATCTTTATGATACTCTAATTTTGTTTATGTAATTCGTCGAGTTATCATATATCTTACATAATCTCCGGCAATATCGTTATCTAACCTACAATCGGCTAACATCTGCCAGTAGAGGGCAGCCGATTAGGTTAAATACTGATGTTGGCTTAGATTATATAAGGTATCTACCACTCTATGACACTTTCAATGGCTTGATTGTCTAGATATTGTCTTTCTTTTCATACTTATAGCTGCATCAGTTAAGTTTGATTTTATGAGTCGTGAGTAGAATCTCAATCTCTAGCCTACTTCTTGGTTGTCGATTAGGGTAGTATCGGGGTTTCAGCCGATCTTACCTGATTTAACCATCTTTTCCTCATACGCTTTATTGACATGTTAAATCTGCCCTTTATGTTAAGATCTTGTCGCATTTAAATATATTAGGCTTTTGTTTGGTATATTTCACTTGCTTTAATATATTAACATAGAGTGGTATCGGAGTATTAGCCGATACATGCTAGATCTATCTGATCGGCTATGCTATGAACATATATGATCTCTTGTTAGTATATATTTCGATCTAAGTGATTTATATTGTCTCGGCATGGCGACCGATCTATCCCAATCACTTGATTCAAGTATATATCGACATAAGGATTGCATATCTTAATATCTACAGCCGATCGAGTAGATTTAGTTCTTTCTTACCTATTAATGACTGCCGATCGATGCATTTATGACATCGGCTCAAAGATAAATGATATGTCATCGGCACCTAGCCGATCGGCTATCGTTTATAGGTTTAACCGCGGTTTCTTTGTCCTTCTTTCTTGTTGATTGCAGGATCAAATCAACTGGCATGCTCATACACCCAAAGACAAGTTTTGGACCTGCACTGGAGTTAAGCAGATCTCCCAGGCCTCGTGTTTTCACGTCAACACCAGCAGATCGCGGCGACCGAGCGAGACCACAGTGGCGGTCCCGGAGGCGGAGTCGTCCGGGGCCTTGACGCAGACGCGGAGGTGATGCGGCGGAAGGTGGCTCGCACGAGGCCACGCGTGTCTGGCGTCATGGCGGAGTTCAGCGGAATCGTGCGAGGCCACGATAGTACCTCTCGGAGGCGGAGCCGCGGTAGACCTTGCTCATGACGTTAGAACCGGCTCCGAGCACCACAGCCAACCGGGGGAAACCGCGGCAGCGGAGCGAAGCTAACGAGGAGGCGGCCTCGCGCGAGCACGCAGGCATGGCTGCAGGTTGCCTCGCTCCTGCACCTTGCCACATGAATAGGGCCATGCACTGCATGCATCTATCCACACGTGCTACCAAGCAAAGGCTGCGGAGTTGCGTGGTGCCACCAGAGGGTGCCGGTTGCCGCTCATGGCGGCGCCGCTAGGAGCTCGCGCAGGCGGACATAAGCGGACTCGGCTGCGGTCGACGCGGAGGTGGCTCCGCACGGCATTGGTTGGTGGCGGAGGCCAGCGAGTAGTTGCGGCAGTCTGGCCACCGTGTCACGTGGAGGGGTTCGCCGTGTCGCGCCTGGGCGGGGAGCCGGGGAGGCGACGTAACCGCGCGCGGCCGGCGGAGTCGCACGTGGCGGCGGCGGCGGCGTGCCACGCGAGGTCGCGACGTCGACAGCGGAGGTGCCGAGGAAACGGCCTCGGGCGAGGCGAGTACGGCGTCGCTTGCGGCGCGGAGGCCAGTGCACGGAAGCCGGTGCAACTGGTGGAGGCGGTGGAGCTCGATGTGGAGGGCCGGCTGAGGCTGCCCAGGCCGAGGCGGGTGCGGCATCGCCCGCGGCGAGGAGGCCAGCATGACGGAGCCGACGCACGTAGGCCGACGCGCGCATGCCGGTGAGCGGAGGCGGTGGAGCTCGACGCGGAGTAGAGAGGAGAAAATATGGTTTTTAATTTTATTTTTATATATATGACTGACATGTGGGGTCCCCACCGACACGTAGGTGCCACTGTGGAATGCCACGTCATCGGATGGACCTATATTAACACCCAAGACAAGTTTAGGGACTCAAAAATACATCTTGAGAGTTCAAGGACCTAGATGACACACCCGGACAAGTTTAGGGACCGCTGCTGCACTTCACTCTTTCTAATAAAATGAAAAGTCTAATATAAATTGTACACGATAAAACGTAGCAACGGGGCAAACTATCATGTCAGCATGTGCATATTATTCATCACAACCAAAAACTGACACGTCAGGCCAACATCTATTGACTGGGCAAGTGTATTTTGTTGTCAGCTAGCAGTATTATTATTAACTAATTTTTACGACGCAATGCATAAGTGTTATGCAAAATCATATGGACCTGTTCGTATAGGGTGCACAGACGGAAGTACACCAGACCAGAGTTTCAGTTGCATATATACTTCCCCATCCAAAAAAAACAGCTCAAAACTCAACTTAGAAAGTGATATGACCCCTCCTATTACAACGATTCTAGATAACCCTTTGTCCAGATTCATTGTAACATTAGAGATCACATTCTCTTCTAGGTTGAGCTTTTTTTTTAGACGGAGGAAGTACACTAGACCATAATCTAAGTACACCAGACCAGAGTTTCAGTTGCATACCAGAATCTATGGCAAATAAATGAGCACCTCGCAACCTCTCATCAGCCATCAAACAATCATCCAAGACAACCAAATTCAAATCAAATGAAGGCAGGCGCAAACAAACCAAAAGTTTCCCTAAACGGCTAAACCAGTACCATGAAGTATGAACTCACAAAGTCACAATGAAGGGCATGTTTCTCATAGTGTAAAGTTAGTCAGAAAAATAGGTCAACAAAACATATCAAATTAAGTCAAAATTTACATGTAAGTCATTCAAAATATCAAACAGTTCAAAGACGACTATTAAAATGTAAGTGATTGAGCATGATCACAATAATCTGAAAAAGTCCATGAAACCAGACAATTATAGTTCCAAAGTACAGCGCAATCATATGCGGCCACATAACTGTGCATTACATCAACCTTCTGTCATAGAAAGTATCATGTTAACTTGCCCCAAAAAACTAAAAGCTTTGGCCATACTACATCAAACATAGGTATCCAGTTATTTAGCCCCCACCAACTTGCCGTTTCCAGGAGTCCTCTACAATGAGCTCATCAACTCCCCAGTCCTCATAGCTATTTCAAAACAAAAAAAAATAACAGTCAGCCTACAAAGAATGTCGAGTTGCCTGGTTAAAGTTTCTAATTTTGTCATCTCAATATCTCACCTTCCATCAGGTAAATACCGCCTGATTGTGAAAGGGATCTTGCGTGCTCTCAATTCTTTCATGGCAATCTGAAATTTCATCATCAGATGAAGATAATTAACATTTTTATTTTCAAATGAAACTTGACCCCTCCAAAAAAAGAAAATCAAAGGGCTCCACAACTTTGTTTTATTTTTGGTTGTGCAATGTTGTTTGATGGCTACTTTGATGATTTTATACAAAAGTATGAGCCATTTAAATCCATAGTCCAACCCAATAAAACAACATGTTTTATCAGAGATACGATAAAGTATCAGACATAAAAAAATTAATGAAAAAAAGGCAATCAAAAGAATACTTCAAACAACGAGTATAAGGTTCCAGGGAAAGATAGTAAAACAGAGGCCACAATGATGTTCATAAACCATGTTAATTTGTAAAATCTACTATGTACCAACTACCGCCTAGGGCGTTACTAGCACCCTGTTCTTTACAATTGCATGGGGACACATTTATACTTCAAAAGGCATATTTACTATCATGGAAACACGTTTACAGCCATGGGATGCATTTACTACTTTGCAGGAATGTGTTCACAGTTGTTGGGGACAGGCAGTACTGCGCCCAGGGTGTCAATAAGTTACAACAATAAACTTATAGCCATTTCTCATATTTTCATACACAAGACTTATCAGTCAGCTTAATTTCTATTATCCTTACAGATTCAAACTATAGTTGGTAACTATTGCAGAGCAATTAGAAATACACAACTGGTGCTGTAGCTTATGAACATGTAAACCAATGCAACGTACACCAGAACGAAAAGCAACTGTTAAATACCTAAGAACATGATGAAACCACATGATAAATGCCAAATTGAACTAACAAAATGGCGTAGTTATAAGATTCAGCATGAGAAAGAAAGGTTGTAGTTCGCACAATATATTAGAATGAAAAGAATATATCACTATCTAAATGACTCAAACTATCATGAAACTGCTACAAAATACTTCCCACAGTATAATTAGGTTTTCAACTAAGTTGACAGGATCACATCAATGACAACTCTCAGAATCATATTGTAAAGACAAACTCCATAGTTCCATCAACATGTGCACATCATCAGCCAGTTAAACATCGCCACTCCCATCAAAACAATAAAAGTACTAGTATGTTATATACATAGCATGAGAAGGCAGTCACATAAATATTAACTATTTTTTCTAGCTCCGCCCCTCACTCTGGTCTTACCTTGTACGTGCTACATAGAAATGAAGAGCTCAAGGAAATATAGAAGGTGACATTTTGTGCAGACTTGTATTAATTGAAGTGAAGTCTATGTCTAGAAAACTGAAATCGGAACTTTACCTCAAGTGGATCAGTCTCCCCTTCAAGCTCGACCATAACAGGAGCATTCATGCTGCATAACAATAGATAAGCTCGAATTTTACTTAATTGATATGATTAATTAACTTAATTGATGATATATGAATTACATTTTATAAAAGCATACCTTATCTGCAAGGCACGTGTACCAAGAATGCGTGCACGCTCGTATTTTGTCATATACTTTGATGTTTTCCGTGGACGAGCCGTCTTTTCCTGCTCCTTGTCATCTTCAGCCCCAACCACATCATCCACAGCATCCTCATTGTTATTCTCAGGCTCTTCCTCAGCTCCTTCCTGTTCAGAAAAGGTAAATAAGCCACATAGCTCTTCCTGATAAAGTAAAGTCCAGAAATAAATAACAAAGCAGCAGCTCTGTACCTCAATCTCAGGTTCTGGGGGCTCATCCTCGTACCTGTAAAAAAAAGTACCAAGCATCTTTAGTTCATAAATTTATATAATACTAAAATGATTCTGCAGCCATATATAATAGGTGACACTAAGCATAACCAAAAAAAAAAAAAGAACATAACAATCAGCAAAGATAGGTATTTTTCAAGCAACATATCTACAATGTCTCATCAAGCTAGACATGAACTTAAAACTATACTCCCTCTGTTCTATATTGATCATCATATACGTTGAAAAAGCTAACTCTAAAAAGCAACCAGCACCTTGAAAAAGTTCCATTATTTTGATCCATCAATTAAAATAGTTGGGACCAATTCTTAATTGATACAAAAGATGTGGATTATACTTAAGCCAAGAAACATCAAACATCAACATCTTATCCCAACAAAGACAAATATCATAATGTGCATTCTCATTCCAGAAGGATGCTGGGTGAGCTAAACACAAGAGTCCATCTAATGGCTAGGAATGCTCAAACCCCACATAATTCATGGACACCTGGTCACCTAGAAATCAGCATAGTTTCTTACATTCCGTATTAAACCTGATTGACCATAAACCTGGCAACAGCTGCACCATTTAGCCATCCCATTAAAGACTAAGAAAAAACCCACCTTTTAACAAGCACATAAGCAATCAAGCATGGGATTTACTGAAGAATTAAAGAAGTCACCCGACGATCAGCAGCCAAACATCAGAATGAGGCATGATGATTTGAGAAAGAGAGGAAAAAAAAAACGATGTGTCAATCAAAGCTCAAAGACCCATTCATCTCCCAAAAAAACATCATACCCCCTCGTAATCCATGCCAATGAGAGAGAATAGACCAAATACTGGCCTAAAGAAAAACTCCGTACTGCCACCAAACCAGCAGCTAGAGGCAGAGCCCTCCCTTGAGAAAGGAGAGCTCCCCCCACGAATCCCCCATCAATGAACGTGCCCGTAACCCACCCACGAAGATATCGGACTCCCTCCTAACCCCCCCTCTCCGCCCGCGCCCCCGAACGTACCAGTAAACCTAAGCTAGGTGCGAAACTGTAACGGCGGAAGCGAGCGAGGGAGGGTGGGGGAGAGGCGAACCCCATGTCCATGTCGTTGTAGTCGTCCTCCGCCATGGCGCTCGCTCCTCCTCCGCCGCCGCCGCCTCGGCGCTCGCTTCGCTAGGGCTTCCGAAGGCGGCGATGAGGGGAGGGTAGTGGAAGAGGAGGAAGGAAACTGGAGAAGGCGGCGTTTGGTCGGGTCGGGAATGTGTGTATGTGTAGCAAAATCCAAGGGCTGCGCTGTGCATTTGGGCCGCTCGACCTGATCTCTGGCGGTCTGGCCCTCTGTCGCCGTAGGATTAAGTTCACTTTGACTCCCTTTACTAGTTACTCTGAATCCGATTCTTACCCTTAAACCGTAATACGGATATCTCGACCCTCCAACTATTAAAACCCGGTGTAATTTTACACCCTCGATGGTTTTGGAGGGTGGTTTCGCTGACGTGAAGTCTACGTGGCAAGGTTGACGTTGATGTGGCGCTTAGGTAGCATTAAAAATAAAAACATATACGTGGGACCCATTTGTCATTAACACAAATTTTTCCGACGCCCACATGTCATACACACTCTCTCTCTCTCCTTCTTCCTCCTCCCCCTCCCCCTTCTCTCTCTTTCAATCCCCTTCGGCCGTTGGAGCGAGAGGATGGGCGCTGGAATAGCGGCAATGACGGTGGGCGGGCGAGAGCCGGAGTGACGGGGCGGCTCTCCTTGGATGTTAGGATCTCTAGGAAATCGCATGGCAAAGGAGGGAGAGGAGCATCGGGCCCATCCATCACGAAGCACGACAGCTCGAGCTCGCAGAACCCATCTAGGCAGGAGGTGGAGGCAGAGGTGAAGGCGAAGAGCTGCCAATCCCCTAGCCCATCTCCAACAGTGGCGACACACCATTCCCCGTTCCCCGTTTCCCCAGCGGCACGCCAATTCACCATCACCCTCTCCGCACTGACGGCACACCATTCCCCTCTCTGGCGGCAAAGGAGGGGCCACCGGCAGTGTCGTCAGTAAAGCCGGCGACGGAGTAAAGGCCTTCCTTGTGCCCCTCCATCGAGCAGCGCCCAGCTGCCGCCCGCTACTGCCCTCTCCTCCACCTTTGCCACAGCACTGCTTGCCAACGAGCGGCGCCCTACTGCTGCTCGCTGTTGCCCTCTCCTCCACCTTTGCCACAGCACTGCTTGCCAACGAGCGGCGCCCTACTGCTGCTCGCTGTTGCCCTCTCCTCCACCTCCCGCCCTCACCGCCCAACTGCACAAGGAAGAGAGAATGGAGAAGATAAGGAAGGTGAGGGAGGAGAGGATGACAAGTGGGCCTACATTTTTTTTAATGACAAATGTATCCCACATATATGTTTTTAATAGTAGAGATCAGCTGTTAAGATTGTTGTGAATTTTTTTGGAAATGGTGGTGAATATACATATGCGATGGGAAAAAATCGATATGTCAGATTTAAAATTAGACATGGAAGCTAAGGTCTAATTCTTTTCAATTAATTGCAATTTAAAAAGAATTCAACTAATCACATGTACGTACAACCGAAGCCGTTGGCTCATCATACTCACACGAGCCTTCAAAGTTCGTCGCCACGCACGCGCACAGTCGCCGCTCTGGAAGCGGAAGGTCGCGCACCATGGCGGCCACGGGGTGGTTTCTAGCGGCAGCAGTAGCCGCCATGGCCGTCGTCGCCTGCTTCGCTGCGACGTCGTCATCGTCGTCGTCGCAGCTGCACTGCGGCACGGTGACGTCGCTGCTGTCGGGCTGCGCGGCGTTCGTCCGCGGGCACGGCGGCGGCGCCCAGCTGCCGTCGCCGGGCACGCCGTGCTGCGACGGGGTGGCCGGGCTGTACGCCGTGGCCGCCGACTCCGCGGACAACTGGCGCGCCGTGTGCCGCTGCATGGCGAGGCTGGTGCGGCGGCACAGCTCCAACGCGTCCGCCATCGCGCTGCTGCCCGGCGTCTGCGGCGTCGTCTCGCCCTGGACGTTCGCCGCGGGGAACACCAATAGTAATCGTCCCTACTGCAGAAGGTATGGAAGAAATCAGGTTGATTTTAAATGGATTCGTTCAATTTGGTTGCATTGAGAATAATTGAGATTTGAGAGAAGTATATTTTACAACAATGTTAGTTTTGGTTTTTGAAGCTGATTAATATCGGTTTTCATTCCCTTTTTGCAGCCTCCCCTGACAGGCATGAGAATTTGGTTAAGAATTGTGAGCAAACACGCGCCGATCGATCATGTAGAGAATAAATTTAGTTAGGTTCGGAGTTATCATATCTTGTTGTTGGGCATAGTTACGTTTACGTGTGATTTCTTTTCTCTCGAATCAATAACATATTCATGCTCAATGTAAATATGCAATTCTTGGATTTGATCGGTTAAAAGAGCATAGTTAGCAGACAGAGCAAAACGTATAGATTGCCATGCCATATAGGCATCCTGGTTTCAAATGTCGATATTGAAAAAAAAAATATTGGTACTAATAAACAGGAATATTAGATATATCGGAGTTATATTGATGATTTGGAAAAACAATAGGATAAAAATTATAAAAAGGGCTCAAACTGTTTAGAAAATTACACAGATTGTATCTACAAAATTTTGATATAAATAATTATATTGGGATTTGCTAACTGGCTGCCTGCTGATTTATTTTTAGTTGTCAGCCGAATTTTTGTCCATCCGATTCTGCCCAAGATTCGTGCGTCCAATCTTCACCACGGCCCACTTGAGAAAATCTGGCCCGGCCCATCTCTTCGCGCAAAATCACACATCCGGTCTCGGCCCATCTCTCTGTGGGCTGTTCTAGCACTCTCGGCCCATCTCTCTGTGGGCCACACCAGTGAAGTATCCATTTTTGTTTCCCATCTATCTACTAGAAACGATTTGGGCAAAATTATGATGTGTGCTTTTGCTTGTTTGTGGCTGAAATTACATTCTGAAAATTTTATGGACATGCAATCCTATTAGAACCGGTTTTGTCTTGTTTTGTTGTATACTTGTAGGGTTTGTTCAGTATTGTAGCTCTAGTTTCCTTTGTCAGATCTGGTCACTTGTGTGGGTAGATGTCCATGCTGGGTTACCCAGTGCTGCAAATTTTGTACAGATTACAATTTAGGGTGTGTTTAGTTGACGTTAAAATTAAAATTTTGTTTAAAATTGGAACGATGTGACGGAAAAGTTTGAAGTTTGTGTGTGTAGAAAATTTTTGATGTGATGGAAAAGTTGAAAGTTTGAAGAAAAAGTTTAGAAATAAACTCGGCCTTAGAGTTTTCCTCACAAGACCCTGTACTAGTGTTGTGGTAGAAGTACTCTCTCCGTTTCGAAATGTTTGACGCCGTTGACTTTTTAAAACATGTTTGACCGTTCATCTTATTCAAAAAAAATTTAAGTAATTATTAATTCTTTTCCTATCATTTGATTCATTGTTAAATATATTTTTATGTAGGCATATAATTTTACATATTTCACAAAAGTTTTTGAATAAAACGAACGGTCAAACATGTGCTAAAAAGTCAACGATGTAAAACATTTCGAAATGGAGGGAGTACCTCGAAGAGGCGAGCCCGGAAGCCACTCGTTTATTTTTACCTGCATCAACCAACAGCATACCCCCAACGAAACTGAAGGCGATGCTATTGCTACACTGCAAGTTTTTTATTTGTTTTTGTCACTATTTTAAAATTTTCAAAGAAGTGGTTGTCATTTTGTATTTTTTTTATTTTGTTTTTGTAATTTTTTGAATTTTTCAACATATAGAGAGAGCAAACCTGATCCTTTTCCTTCCCACCTGGCTCCTGGCTCCTGGCTCCTGCCTATTGCACTTGACCACTTGCGATATGACCGAAGTGTCTATACTTTTGGTCGTTGATTTCTATTTTTGTTTCTTTTATGTAAGATGTAATAAAAGAATTATCGGTATAAAGGAAAAGAGTGAGACAAATCGTGCAAATTGACTCCTGGATGATAGAATCAAGCCGACATAGTTTTGGATCTTATTTAATTAGTACTTGTTTATTTGGGAATATTCGGGAAGTAATTATATGGGTGTGATGCAAGAAAGAGAGATCTCGCCTCATCGCATCAGTTCATTGTTAATTACCACATGAGGGGAAATTAAAGGGAGATTATGGTTAGTCTCACTTCCTTTTTTTTTTCTCGAATGCACCCATTGTTGATCAGACTTGAGAAATCGAAGATTTTTATCAGGGTAGGGCGTGCCAAATTACACCGACAGGAAAAACTGCTCAGCATCTTTCGATTTCTCAAGTCTGATCAACAATTACGCCGCAAATTGCGTTTGGTTTTCAGTTACTGTATTAATTATTATAATTACTCTGTAAAACGGAGCTTGTGTGCGTGCTAGCTCGTGAAATAATCGTCGTTGCGTGTTGTTCCCAACCCCCTGCCACGTGATGATACGGTTGCACCTAACGGTCAGATAGATCGGTTACGTAGCAATTGTGTTCGCTATCTCTTTTTATTAGCATGATTTTTAAACTATTAAATATTTCGTGCTCAAGATTTTAAACTATTAAATAGTATATTTTATATAGAACTCTTGTAATATAGAAGTATCAAATAATTTCTTTAAATTTATAATAATTAAAACTCAATTAATCATATGCCATTGGCTTTCTAGCTCGTCACGTGTTTTCTTACTTCGTCATGTTCATCATTTACGAACACCATAAATCGTACAATTTCAGCGGTCTTTTTGAGCACACAAAGTAAATTATTCTTATATGCTCTTTGTTCTGAATCCACTGTGCCCACAGAAATGACACAATGTTAATTAATTGAATTTTTACCTGAGGCACGCGTGAAATATGTGTCCTATTGTATTTGACAATGAATCAATTTTCGGGAATGGAACTATTCAAATATTAAAAAACTTGTAAGATTTCCTCAATTTTTTTAAAAAAATTCTAAGAGGCTTTTGTACTTACAAATTACAATCTTTAGTGGTTCTTTTATATAAATGAAAGTCCACATGCACATAAGGCTGTTTCTTTTTTTTCATCAACCCAACTCAACTCCCTTGTTTTTCATGCCCACACTTTATAAACTACTAAACGATATATTTTTTTTCGAAAAATTTCTAAAGATCCTATTGATCTTTTTTTAAAATAGCTATTACTTAATTAATCATACGCTAATAAATCACTCTATTTTATATGCGTGAGGACTAGTACCCATCCCTTTTAGCCGAACACAATTTATGTTCAATGGCAATCAAGTTCCTTTTATATTGTCCGTATCTATATAGTAATATAACGTATATAGTTCATCCCACTAATAATATTTCTCTGCATTCACAATTAACCACGTCGTCAAATTTGCACTGCCACTATATATTGCTTTCCTCTCCAACACAGCTCCACCAAGGCCATTTCAATTGCATAGCCATGCATTCGACACGCTCACACTTGCTGTTGCCCCATCAATTGCACTAGAAAAATGAAAACGATCTTTGGCTTCTTCAATTACTCCGTACCACCGCGGCACTAGCTACTGGTTCGATTTAGGCCCTGTTTAGATCCTATTTTAAAATTTTTCACCCCGTCACATCAAACATTTAAATGCCTACATTAAGTATTAAATATAGACAAAAAAAATAACTAATTACACAGATTGCGATTAATTTGTGAGACGAATCTTTTAAGCCTAATTGCTCCATGATTTATCAATGTGGTGCTGCAGTAAACATTTGCTAATGACGGATTAATTAGGCTTAATAAATTCATCTCATGGTTTACTGACGAATTCTGTAATTAGTTTTTTATTAGTACCCGAACACTCCATGCGACATACTATATAATACCCGATATGACACGCTAAAACTTTACACCTTGGATCTAATCATCTAAACACCCCCTTAATATATGTTGGACGAAACTGTTGAGGAGCCAGGAAGTCTACCACTCCATTACTGGTTGCTTGCATGCTCTACCGGTAAAACAAATCTGCATATTCATTCAGCGAGCAAAGCATGTTATTTTCACCTTCATCATTGTCATACCTAATCACCACCGGTAATTCAACAAAGTAGACGCACAAGGTGTTAGGTGTTAGCGTGGCAATTCAACAAGTTCATACTCTTTCCATATTCATTTTCTTTTCCCGTAGCAACAAGTGGGGCATCTAATTAATTCAATCTTCTAGTCTGTTTGCACATGAACACCCTGTTGTGACAAATCAACCTACCGGATCTATCCGTACACCTACTTCTGTTCAGTTGTGCCCTTTTGACAGTTGTCACATTTTCACTGTCTTATTGATGATGCTTGCTAGCTTGTCGCCTAAATTTGCAGGAGGTTGTCTTAAAGAAAAAAAAACCTTTCAAATGCAGTCGAGTGATGTTGAATACGGATTCATATGTATAGTTTTTCCCCATAATAGGAACTGAATACGATAAGTAACAAAAATAATAGGAATCATCAATTGAAACGAATGTGTTTGAACTGAGTATATGTAGAAATCGCTCCAAACAAAATGATGCTCAACATCATATTGATACTGGTTTAGGTGAAGTAGACCGATATTTATGTCCAGATAAAAGGTAAATGCGTTAAGAAACATATACATTTCAATAGAAAACAAATAGTGATCCAAGAGTAGTGTATGATTTTTTTAGTTGTTTTTGCCATTTATGGAGGTTTTCCCATCTTTCAAAAGTGGATGTCTTGTGAAATATCAAATTGGAGTTGCATTATTATATGGAGTACTGTTTGTGCATACTTAAAACTACTTACATATTTTTTACTAACAAATTCCTCAACCGTTTGATTTACTTAATTGAAAGTTATAGGAGGAAAAAGATTCAACCACAGTTTGCAATATCAACGTTTCCAATATGACTAGTGACCGCTTTCTAACAAATATACTTTGTCCGGTTATAAATATTTGACGATATGATTTGATCGAACTTTTGAAACTTTAACCATCAATAATTCCTAGAACGCTTAGTTCAAAACGAAGGAAAATAATATGCACAGATTTGCCCAGAAAAGTACGATTTTTTTAACTTTTGTAAAATAGAATTTACGATCAAAGTTGTGGGCCGGGGGATATGAGAACGGCTGGGTCCCCATCTCCCTTGGGTCACTGGGGCACTATGGAACACATCTAGACATACAATATCTATATCTTCAAGACACTAAGATCAGTACATGTGATGAGAACACCCCTGGCTCCAGGGGGTGCCCCAAGTAGGTGAGGTGCCCCGGTACCAAGGACGACCAGGCACAATGGCCACCCAGAGGTGAAGCCCAACAATCTTCAGATCCCGAGCACTCTTCATATCCCGGGAGGGGGCCTGAGCTTGTCCCGTGCCCCAGGAACCACATGAGGAGCGCAACTACTTTAAGGAGAAGCTGACAGGACTAGGGGTAGCTTTAACCACTCCCTTGCATTAATGACGATATGATGTACGCCTTGTACGCATCCCGTTGACAACATGGGGAACGTAAGGGTGTCTATATCGTATGTCACGAAGGAGGGCCCACAAAATAGTAGGGGCGAAGGTGCTTTTTTCACTTCGGCGCTCCTCTTCCGTTAGTCAACAAGAGAGAACATTCCCCTCAGTCGGATTGAGGGACATCAACAAAGACCAACCATGACAAATTTAATGGAGTAGAGCCTACTCCCGCATATATATATCGACATTGTAGACACCCCTAGGGGATAAAAAGAGAATCGATGCCAACGGAAAGAGGGTTCACATTCCAGCAAGCTAGCATACGCCCTTATATTTTCAGTTTCATGCATTGTAACTCTATTCCACCATCCATCCATAATCCAAGCACAGGAGTAGTGGATTACACACCCGTGCGACCAGAACCTGTATAATCCATGGGGTTAATCCCTTGCACGTGATTTGGACCATGGCTTGAAACCATCTCCTGGGTGAATCTTTTAAGGGGGAGTGCTCACTTCCCCGTTAGGGAAGTTCCATACTCCGACAAAATCTTCAAAAGTTTAACCAAATCTTTGTCCTAAACATTTTTTAAGGGCCTTATATATATGACTAAAGGGAGTAAAAAAGATTCACCCCAACGAAGTTTTCTCATGTGTTTAATTCTCTCTTTTTTAAAAAAAAAGTCAAACCAACATTTGCTAAAATAATTGTAATTTGGATCACCATGGATTTTACAAATTTATAATCTATTACCACAAATTTCAAATTTAGCAACATGACAACTCAAACTTAACAATTTTGGACCTACACACTCCGTAGAAAAAAAAGAAAAAAAATCCTTAATGTGAATCTAAAAAATGATTGATTTGTAGTTAGAGGTTGATTCTTTTTTATAGGGTTAATTGGATACATGCCACTGCAAATGTGACAAATCAAAAAAAATGCCAGTACTATTTACGTTATTAGCTGGATGGCACCGGAAATTTTTAAAATTGGAACTATGCCACTACATGACTCTTTCCATCCTCCCTGTCCTCTCTCACGCCACCATCCTCACCGTCACGCTGCCCTCATCCTACCACCACCGCCGCGGCCGACCTCGCGCTGCCTCCTTCGTTGACGACGACGGCAGGGGCAACGACGCGCCGACCAGCGGAGCACGGCGGTGGCAGCATGCGGGATGGCTTGGCGGCGGCTCCGGACTCCGACGAGTCGGCGGCGGTTTGATTCCCTCCAAGACCTGGCGTGCATGCGGATGGTTCTCGTTAGTGAGGTCACAAGGATGGTTCATGCACAAGGAATCGACACGAAGCTCACCGAAGCAATAGGAATCGAAGATTGTGGCCGTCGGTTGGAGTTGAGGAAGAAGACGCCGATCTCCCTCCTTGGTGCACCGATCCATATGGTTCTTGGGGCATCTTGAAGAGGACATCGGGGCTAGGCTACCGGCGAAGGAGCTTGGCTTGGTTAGGTTCACATTGGCCGGAATGGCGACGATGTCATGGAGGCGGTGTTCGGTGCACGCTCCCGAGCCGCGGTGGCGTGGTCGCGTTCGCGATCATCCATAGCATGAAAATGGGCAAGGTTAGCGGGGATGGAACCGGTGTGGTGAGGAGATGATGGAACAAGGAAAAGATGAAGGCATCCACGGAGACATTGGAGAATGGAGACATTGGAGCGCTCTCTCCCTCGACTTGCTCGGTTCGGGAATGGAGTAGGATATAGGACGACACGACTGGGAGGAGATGAAGGCAAGCCTCCCCGTGCGTGCGCTGCTGGGGCCAAGCTCGTGGAGCCCCATCTCGCTCCTCATGCTCCTCTCCCGGCGGCGACGCTATGCGGCGTGAGAGAGGACGGGGAGGACAGAAAGAGTAACGGGGAGGACGGAAAGAGCGACGAAGTGATATGGTTTCAATTTTAAAAATTTTCAGTGGCATCCAGCTGATAACACGAATAGTAGTGATATTTTTTTTAATTTGCCATATTTGCAGAATTTGCCATATTTGCAGTGACATGGATCCAATTAACCCTTTTTGTAGGGGAGTACACACAACGACACATTTTGCTATCTTCATAATAAATTGAGTTGTGAACATCATTTAAATACTATAAATAATTGCACCCATTGCTCCTCCTCTCGTGAAGTTCCTCTCTAATATAAATAGTTGTTGCCATTGATTATTTTCCTTGTCAAAGTTACAGCCACGTTTAGAACCCGTGATTCCTTTTCGAATATTTACGTGTACATAACAAATTCCTGTAAAATTTCCACAAATATCTTACTATCAAATCTGGTGTGACCTGTCATCTGAAAAAAGAAAAAACTGCCGTGACCTGAAATGACAAGTGGACAAAAGACGTGATAAATAAACCCTGCCTAAATGGGAATTAAACAACAGCCAGCCAGCCAAGCCAGCCAGCGCTGGATGACTAGTCCACAACACCACGAGAGCACGAGCAAAAAAAACCCAACTAATTTTCTTTTCTTCTCCTCAAGAAATTGATCAGAAAGAGAGACAAGAGAAGAGCTAGGGTTTCATCTCATCTCCAGCCATGGCGTCCGCCGCCTCCCCGCCGCGCTCCGGCGACGCCTCCCCGTCCTCCCCTCTCCTCCCTTCCCCGACGTCCCCCGACCGCCGCAGCGGCGGCGGCGGCGGCGGAGGCCTGCTTCCGGGGCTGCGCGGCGCGGCGCGGTTCCTGGGCCGCACGGGGAGCCGCCGCCTGATGCGGGAGCCGTCGGTGGCGGTGCGGGAGACGGCGGCGGAGCACCTCGAGGAGCGCCAGACCGACTGGGCCTACTCCAAGCCCGTCGTCGTGCTCGACGTGCTCTGGAACCTCGCCTTCGTCGCCGTCGCCGCCGCCGTCCTCGCCGCCTCGCTCCCGGAGTCCCCCTCGGTGCCGCTCCGCGTCTGGCTCGCCGGTTACGTGCTCCAGTGCCTCTTCCACGTCCTCTGCGTCACCGTCGAGTACAGGCGGCGCCGGGAGGCGCGCGGCGGCGGCTTTGGGGCGGACCAGGGGGCTGCGGCTGATGGGGATTTCAAGCTCAGGTGAGGGTTTGCTCGGATCAACCCCCCAAACACTTCGTAATCCTAGTAGATATGTGCTATTAAAAGTATCTCGAACTTATGCATGCCACTCTGGAATCAAGTCGATGTAACAGTTTTTTTTTTTCCCGTTGATTCATCATTGCTATAATTATCGTATTCCCATGTCAATTATGAATTCTGTTGGTTTTATATTTTTTATTCATTTCTGTCTTTGAAGTGCTGGTGCAGCCTGTAGTATTAGTTTTCGATTTACCTTCAATTCAACTAATAGTTTGGCAAATGCTACTGTGTCCACTTATATGGTAAATTCTTTCTTGGATTTTTAACAACAAATTTATTTGATGTGGCAATTCGTCTTTCGTAATGCCTTCAACTCATCATCCTTGAGTACATTACATTGCTCAAACGAAGATTATTCTATTACTTTTTCACTTTTTTAGAACTATTCTTATGTGATCTTTCAGTGTGCTGTTGATACTATTGCATTTGCAATTTTAAAGTGGGCATTGTTAGGCAATGAATTTGTGGCATATGTTAGTATAGGATAACTGCAAATTGAATGGGCAAGAATGAATTCCATTTTCTTTGCATTGGGCTGTGGACACTGGACCCTATGGGAGAGTTATGAGATAATGGGTCGAGCCCTGTTTTTTGTGATCTATTTACCACCCATGACATTGAGTTGAGTTGGTGTTTGAAATTGGCAACATGGAAGTACGAACTATGTCTGAATCAGGCAAATGGTATGTATGGAAATTCTATTGATTTATAATTAGATGCTAAAAGGGTATCATCAACTACTTTTACTATCAGTAGATTTATGCTATTGATTTGTTTGCCATGTTCAACATTGTCATTTTCTCATTTTCCGTAAACTTGCATTAGGAGTTGGTTGCTTAAATACTTAAACTTAATTGTGTTTCTGTAAACTTAGTGTTTTATGTATATATTGTTCAGTATTGTGAAGCACCTGGAGTCCGCAAACACGATGTTTTCTTTCATATGGTGGATCATTGGGTTCTACTGGATATCTGCAGGTGGCCAAGCTTTGTCCCATGATGCTCCTCAACTTTACTGGTATGCACTTAGTAGCTGTGGCATGTGAATGATAGTATGTATTATCATTAGTGGCTGTTGTCTAAGATGTTTATCTTATTGCCCATTATTTTGCAGGCTCTCCATTGTGTTTCTGGCATTTGATGTTTTCTTTGTAGTCTTCTGTGTTGCCTTGGCCTGTGTGATTGGCATTGCTGTCTGTTGCTGCCTGCCTTGCATTATTGCTATCTTATATGCTGTAACTGATCAGGTATGCCAGTTCTTGTTTAGGACAGATATATTCTTCAAATGGTTGTGATGAGATTTAGATGATCATATGATCCTGTCTCTGCTTTGTGTTCTAGATACATTTTCTTCAAAAACAATTTTTCAAATGCAATTGCTTATGTTCTATTTGTGCAATTTAAGCATTATTACTATATTACACATACATCGCTTCTACTTTTGTCTACAGTTCATTTTATATCTCTTAAAGACATCCATGTCTTGAAAGAAAGAATAACCTCTTCTGCTGTGGTATAAATACTTTTTAGTAGAAGTATTACTTCAGAGTGGTTTTGCATGCAATGACCTGCTATCAACATCGTTTTGAACTCTTTTAAAGGTAGTTTTGTTTCTTTTCTCACTATGGCAGTTACTTATCACTCATTATTTCTGAATGTTCCATGCTAAATATGATTTTCAAAAGTCTGGAACTGTTCTTGTTAATCAGTTATCTCCCCTTGACATAAGCCTAATAAAACAGTATGTGGACTGATACATCCAGAAATAATCATCTCATTCATTGCACTGAGACTATTTGTTTGTTTTTAAGCAGGAAGGAGCATCTGAAGAGGACATCAACAACCTGTCCAAATTCAAATTTCGGACAATGGGTGATGCAGACAAGCTGGTTGCTGGAATTGCAGCACCTGTGGGTGGAGTAATGACTGAGTGTGGCACCAATCCTCCTGTTGAACACTTCCTTTCTGCTGAGGATGCTGTAAGTTTTCAGTTTCCCCCCTGAAATTCTGTTAGCACAACTGTATTGTTATTCTCACTACATAGCTTGTCATGGATACTTTGGAATGTCATGGCACTTGCCTTTGTTTATTGGACGTCAAGGATCTAATTTGTAACCACCGAATACTTCTGTACCAAGAGTGCTGCTTGAAATTTGTTCATTTAATCTTCACAAAATCATAGAAGCATTTCTTAGCAGCTAGGCATGTTAATGCGAAAAAATTGTATCGATTGATGCCTATCTATTGTTCATAAACTCACTAACCATATTTAATACTCCCCCCGTCCCAAAATATAACAATCGAGTACTGGTTTGGACAACAACTAGTACTATGAATATGGTGAGGCCAGATGTCCTGGATTCATAGTACACTCACCATATTCATAGTACTAGGTTGTGTCTAATACAGTACTAGATTGCTAAATCCCTCGTGCACTTTATACAAACTGCAGAAGATAAACATGGTTGTTTCAGGTATAAATTTGTTTAGAGCTTGAGATTTTGTTTTACCCCAACATAACAGTCTGTGACTAACCCCAGCCAGTGTCATTAGTCTAACCTAGCAGGCTAACTCTAGTTTAGTTTAGTAGCTTAGTTATCCCAGTTGGAATTATGTGAAGTAGGTGACTTAACAGATGGTGAAGACTCTGTGACTTGGTCAAGTATTAACATGGTAGATTGTGATATTTTTTAAGCCCATTTAGGTATGCCTGAATTAAGGAAGCTGAACAGGCTTGTGGAATTGAAGCCATATGTATATTACTCTGTTAAGAAAAACTGTGGACAAATCACACGGTCCCCTTGCTGCTGTTGAAATCTATAATAGTATAATATGTAACTAACAATTAATTTCTTGGATCTTAATTTGATACCATACCAAACTGTACAAGTGCTATACGGCACTTCAAGTACTTTACCAAAACATAGCTTGGAACTGCTCTGGGGAAAAAAACTTGGAATGGAGCAAGTTCCTGTTAAGATATCTGAAATTGTATATGCATCCTGTAGTACTTTCCAATTCCAGCTTTTAGTCAAATTGTTACCTCATTTAGTTTGCCTTTCACCTGAGGAAAAAAAAAACTAGTTTAAGCTGGCCCTCCATACTGATGCTGGATATCGCAAAATTGACTTGAAAGATGGAGCAATGCCAATAATTTCATGGATGGCCAAAGTTATTGAAACAAATACAACTAGTGCCATTTTAAGAGGTATTGTATCTTATCGATCATTAACCCACTCTTGTACCTGTCAAATGCAGGAGTGCTGCATCTGCTTGTGCCCCTATGAAGACGGTGCGGAACTTCGAGAACTCCCCTGCAATCATCATTTCCACTGTACCTGCATAGACAAGTGGCTTCACATTAATGCAACATGTCCCCTGTGCAAGTTCAACATCATCAAGAGCAACCTTGGTCCAGAAGACGTCTAGGTTTCACAGGACGAGCAATCTGTTGAAGGATTGATATGCTCCAGTTGCGTTCTTTAGCTATGGGTTCCTTCAGGTGTAAGTATGGGGTATAGGTGATGCACAGCTGGTTGATCAGTATTCGCTCCTGAATGAAATGTTTTAGCAGTTTCTTGATGCCGGTAGAGATGTACATTCCTTCTCTCTAAGTCAATTGTGTCGCAGATTCTCATTTTAGCCTTGTAGGAAGTATTTGCATTGAGGATTCTCATGTACGTTGTGTTAGCAAGTGTTGAATAAATACATGGAAATGCAGAGGTTTGTAAGAAGAAAAATGGTTGTGGAATTGGAGCTTTGTTAACAGCACATGCTGTCTCCTTAATATGCAGTAGACGCACATTCTACCCCTTTGGTGCTTGATACCCTTGTCTGCAATCCTGTTGAAGCAAATTTTGCACTTTGTTCGATGATGTTTAAGCGACAGCTGGAAATTAGAAAGGCAGAGTATGACGGTAAGCAACGCAGCCTTAATCTTTCACCGTCTCAAATCAGAGCAATTCGATATTTCCAGCAAGCTGTGTAATTACTGCTTAGGGGGTACAAACTGCGAATTTGGCTGATAATTACAGCGTTTAACTTATTCCGTCAATGCAATGGTACCCAATATACTCTACATGTTAAACGTGTAAATTGTACACCACAAATACAGTTATTGCTACCAATCCATGCAATTGATATTCACAGGCTCGCCACGGGCATGATGTAGAAGGTGGCTCGAGACGTGTAGCAGAGCTTATTGGTGCCCTTGAGCCTAAACTCAACCGTAGTAACCACCACGGATCTGCCCTTCCTGAGTATCTGCGCTTCGACTTCCACTTCAGACTGTATCAACAGAAAGAGAACATGGGCATCAGGAAATACACACTTGAGATCTAAAAGCCCCCCAACAAGATGTACCTAACACACACTTGAGCTCTACCAGGAAATACTACTCCCTCGTATCCTTTTTACTTATCTCAAGGCATCGACTGAGTATCTAACACACATGTTGTACCATTGTTTTTCTAATCATATATCTATAAAAAATATTAAAAAGATAATTACATGAATGACTAGTCTAATAATCTCATTTTCGCATGTCAAAATCTTAATATTTTTAAATATACATACAGTTCATATATTGACTTTAAGATTTTGAGGTTTAATTGCACGCACGTATACTGGTATCTAAAAAAGAGCAGTCTGTTTTTTATGTTGTGCCTTGAATTGTTTGTGCTTTATTGCATGATATATGATGGTGCGAGTTTTACAATGCTATCTTTTGCTGTGAATGGCTAATACACATTAAAGGAAACACGATGCATTCAAACCCAGCAGGTCTGAATTCTGAAATTATGCAACATCAGCATCCATTGGCTGGTAGGTTATATCAGGGTTCAAAATTCCGGAACAAAATTTCTGAAATTTCGGTTCCGTCGGATCCTCACCTTCCCAATATGATATTATTTCAATCGAAATTTTTTATTTTTTATGTGAATTTGGCAATATTTTGTTCAAAATTTTGGACCGAAATTTCTAAAATTTCGGTATATCGGCACCCTCCGATACAAATGCCGAAAATGAAAGATTGAACCCTGGGTTATGTCCTTATCAAGCCAGTGTGTGATGTTCATTTCATCGTCTGTTTTGGTGACAAATGTTGCAGGCAAGTACTTTATTACTATATCTGTTGAAAAATGTGCTTGCTTGTGTGTAGATGATTTAGTTCATACTAGAAACAAAGTTCCCTCCCCTGTTCTAGAGCTGGATCATTTACCCTCTTGCAGTGTTGAAATATATTTACCACTAGTATCTTGTACAACATCTTCATCCTAGAAGTGAGGCTAAAACTGTTTCCAGCTTCCATTCCGAAAAATAGCGCCTATTTATTGGGAGATTATTCAGCATCAAATTTGCCCCCAATTCCCCATGTAGGAAGCATCCAATAAGTGCAAGAAATTTGTCTTGAGGATGAAATTTTTTTCTGAAAAAATAAATAAATAAACAGGTTCGCCAGTTGGGTGAGGGAAGTGTGTGCTCACATTGAGGCGGGCGGCGGAGAGATAGGCGGCGCTGAGCTCGCCGAGGAACATCTCCTTGTCGCCCGCCGCGGCGCGCGCGCACGCCATCCCGACGGCCTCCGCCACGGCCGCCACCATGCCGCCGTGGAGCGTGTTGTACGCATTCTGCAAGTCGCGGAATCGAGCAGCGACGACGTCATCACGACACGCTAGGGCAGGAATAGGATAGGATTCAGCGGAGGAGGAGATGTGGAGGGGTGGGGGGCGCGCTCACGACGGCGGCGGGGGAGACGGTGAGCGTGCAGGAGACGCGCGGCGAGGCCGGGGTGGCGGGGACGACGGAGACGGCGGCGGAGGAGAGGACGCCGCGGACGAGCGCGAAGTAGGCGGCGGGGAGCTCCGCGGCGGCCGGGAGGGTCCCGTCCACGCCGAGGCCGCGGAGGAAGCGCCGCGTCCACTGACGAGACTCCGCGAGCGACGGCGACCGGCGCTCCATCGGCGGCGCCATCTCCTGATCTCCTCCCTTCCCTCGCGTTTTTGCTTGGTTGGTTTGCATTAACTGCATGGGTAGGTGACAGTTTGAGGAATCGGAGCAGAGAATTGGGCCGGCCCAACGCAACGGCCATCGCCGCCTTCGTGGCTTTGCGACGGTGGGTAAAACGGGACAGCATTAGTAAATAGTACTCCATCCATTCTAAAATAGATAACCACCCCTAACCTAAAGACCAAGAAAATAATTATTATCATCTTGCAGTTTGAATCATCCTAATAAATACAATGCATGCATCCAATAGAATTAGAGAATATGAGAGTGGATGTTTTAAAAAAGTAATAATTTAATGGAGAAGAGATCATAGTTAATAGTCTATATGCATGTATGCCTTATATTATGGATTGTACCTTATATTATATTATGGAATGGAGGAAGTAATATTACAAGAAAATTAATGGATTGCCACTTCTAACGGTGCGCTTCGACAAAATAATACTCTAAAATATCAGATTACGTTACCTATTTTATGGAGGAGACTCGCGCCCAATGGGAGGGGATCAAAATCGGGCGCTGACGTCAGTCAGCGCCCGATTTACGTGTAAAACTATTTTAAATTGATTTTTCTCTTAAATTACTTATCTAAATAATGATTCGATTGCACCATTAAATTCGTTGCAATTAAATCAAACAAGACTACACATAGATGTATTCTGACGAAAAAATTTTTAGCTTATTATTGAATTATTTTTAAATGTTGCACGATGTTCCACCAAGTATATCGGAATTGTTTCACTAAGTAGATCGAAAATGTTTCACTCGTTTAAATCAGGTGTTGTTTCACCTTATATAAAAACAATGTTTCAGCAAATAGCGAAAGAATGTTTCAGTTCACTGCAATATTAGATCTATACATAGTGAAACATTGTGAGTATACTAGGTGAAACATTTTTGGTGGAACAAAAAATAAAACGAATTCGAGGGTTTCCAAAATATGTGGGTGATTTTATGCAATGGAGTATTTCAGTTCACTGCAACATTAGATGTATACATAGTGAAACATTGTGAGTGCACTAGATGAAATATTTTTGGTGGAACAAAAAATAAACCAAATTCCCTTAATAAAAGGTTTCTAAAATATGTGGGTGGTTTGTTGCAATGGAGTATTTCAGTTCACTGCAACATTAGATCTATATATAGTGAAACATTGTGAGTGCACTAGATAAAATATTTTTGGTGGAACAAAAAATAAACCAAATTCCTTTAATAGAGGGTTTCCAAAATATGTGGGTGATTTGTTGCAATGGAGTTGTGTGTCTGGATAAGTGGCAGGTGGGGACATGTGACATGTGGTGGGGGCCAGAGGGAGCTGGTGCGCACGTGATGGGGTGAGGGGGGAGCGACCTATTTTTTCCCCTCCCCCGGGCGACCGAGAACGAGCATTCTCGCTATTTTATTCTCTCTCTTTTTACGATTATTTTGATTTTTTTTAGTTTCTTGTCCATAAGAGGCCATGCGAGAAATAATGCTTTCTCACCTTTCTCCTTGACCTCACTCCTAGGCATCTCGAACTAGAGCTACCTTTTTTAGGCTACGAAAAATCTTAAAATATATTTTTAGTCTAAACCTGAAACGGATAATAATACGGATCCAAATTTACAATATATATTTAATACTCCTACCATCCTTACCAAAAGTCAAATATAACTTTTATCATGCTAGGGATTTAAACTCGAGAATTCTCCTTCACTTGTACTTATGCATACCAACTCACCTGCAAGTCAATCTTTTTAGCAGATGGATATGTTTCCTTTTAAGCATTTCTAATCGAGATTTGAATCATAAATTTGAGTATATAAAATAATTCAAATGAAAAAAGTTGTCAACTATAAAATCATAAAACTTATCGAGATCTATAATTTTCGTATAAACTTTGTCACAATCTGTCATGAAAAAAATCAAGACAACATATCCGAAACTAGCACTAATGTAATTAGGGCCATCAGTGCCAGATTATAAAAAATACCAAGCACTGATGTGAGTGGCATTAGTATCACGTATTTGTTGACGAAAAATCCGTGCTCGGCCGATAATGCCTGATCTGTGTTAGCACGAACTAAGTCGACGAACACAACGGTCTGGGAGATCTGCTTAGCTCCAGTACAGATTCAAAATTGATGAGATGCGGGCGTGCCAGTTAGTTTGATCATGCTACTAACAATATATATAAATAACAGATCCAAGAGTTGATCGGCTGACAAGGCGATGGAATAGTTGCGACCAATGCCGATACTAGCCGATCTCGAAACCAGCTGATGTTGATAGGGTTTTGAACAATCGGCTATATATCGAATGCATATTCTGATACTTGAGCAAATAACGATATATAGACAATCCGCTGATGATAATAAAAACAATGATATAATCCAATAGAAACCAATCGGCTAATAATGATATGATAGAATAAGTGAACCGATGGTTAAAGCATACATCGGCTGGAAGTCCGATATCATAAAATCCAAATGATTAGATAAATAATAAAACCTTTGTCGCAATGGGATAAATCCAACTTGTATGCAATCCTTGTAAGCCGATGCAACGTCCAAATAACTCATCGGCTAAAACCCCGATGAAACCCTTATTATAATCAAAGACATGTTAGCTTTTATAATTCTATGCACGACTAGGAATGATGCATCGCAAAGTATGCTAAGAAGAATAAAGTCTAAACAATAAAGCCTTTGACTAATTTTTAGGGTGCTGGATACCTTAGTTAATATAATCTAGCAAGATAATTTAGCCGATACCAGCATAAACCCTAAAACGAATCTCAGCCGATATGATCAAATTAAGATGTTAAACTAGATTAACTAAGTTATATGATAAATAAGTAGACAAATATACCAACCGAATTAGAGCGATCCAAGAGGTCGAATCGATGCAGCCTTGAACAACACCAATATAGCCGATACAATTGCCAGGACCGGCGAAACATAGGACTTACCCCTTCGCCGAAGATCGAAAACCGATGCAGCCCTGTATCAGGTGCCAAGTTCCGCAGGTGATAAGTAAAAACCTCGGAAAAGAGAGTAGCGAAGCGGCGAGAGTAATTGTATTAATATATGAGATAGTTTACAATGACCACGGGTGTACATATTTATACCTATGGGTAGATACTAGTCCTTTTTTTTGACAAGAAAAAAATTTCCTAAAGATAAAAGAAAAACATAAAGTTCTTATTGGACACTAAACACACTTCCCTAAAAATAAAAAGGAAACCAACAGATTCTTCCTAATAAATAGATAAACTACCATGCCGCATCCTCCTTGAGCTCGGTCTCTTCTGGATAAACTTAGTTTAATTGATTAATTTCCTTAACTGAATCTACAAAGAAGCTGACTATTATATTGGTGACGATATTTTCCATCGGCCGATTTCAAGATGCTGAAACCGATAGTGACTCTGAGCCGATGATGACTTACCAAATTGTTACGTTAACGGTATTCTAATTAATCACCCGGCACTGACGTCTTTTCCTGCCAACAGGCCAACCCATCCCCATTCCAATCGGTTTAAACCGACATTGATTGGTTAATCATCCATGCCAGATATTCTTATAAACCAGCAATGATATCTTCTCATCAGTGCCATCTAAGCATGAAAACGTCCAGGTCCATATACTACAACATCAATATTGATGTTTGAATAGCATTCACTGTCTGTTCTTCGCTTCAACCAACAACGATGTATAATTTTTTTCAGCGAAACCAACAACGATTATTTTTGGCTGAAAAGAACAACTGTATTGACATGTCTATATGTCACTCATCCATGCAAGTATGTCTATGTGTAGCTTAGGCATACCAAAGTTAATAAACTTATTCTCCCCAGTGGTAAACATGTAGGGCCAATCGTAAAAGTGGCAACCAGAAAGTGGCAAGTAGTCAAATATCCCTGAGTAAATGCATGCTTCGTCGATAGATTGTCATCTGAGTGAAATCATGACTTCTTTTTTTTTTTTCTCACTACACCATCGCAAGGAATTGAGGGTGGCGGTTGAAGATTTAATTGTTGCAAAGTACTTAGACACTCAGTTATGATTAATGAAGAAAATACACCTTTTATCACCAAGGCTGCAAAAAATAGAAGGCGAAGAAATCCTTTCATTCGCTAGGCGGCACTACTGGAAAACTGATCTTTGCTCGGTCGCCCCAAAACCACAATAGTCCCGGTTACAAAAAGAACCGAGACTAAAGATGATCTTTAGTCCCGGTTTAAAACCCCATAGCCATTCTACGATCTTTAGTCCCGGTTCATCCACTGTCAGTCGCTTGGGCGGGATCTTTAGTCCCGGTTCGTTACGAACCGGGACTAAAGATCACCACTTTAGTCGGGGAGTAAAGATCTCCTAGATCAAATCACGCGTAGTATATAATCCCTATACCCTATCCTCTCCCCCACAACCGGCCTCAATCTCCTCAACAACCGACCTCTCCTCTCCTCAGATTCATCTCCCTCTCCTCCTCCCCCTCCTCCCCTTCCTCCTTCTATCCCGGCCCTCTCCTCCCCCTCCTTCCTTCCCATCCGATGCTCAGCGAGGGCCGCCTCCTCCCCCTCCTCCCTTCCCGTGCCCAGGGCCGCACGCGGCAGGCGGCTGGCGGGCCCGTGCCCGGCGGGGCCGCATGCAGCAGGCGGCCGCACACGGGCCGAGTAGCGAGCGGCGGCAGGCGGCGCTACCGGCATCCATTCTTTTTTCTTTTTTTTTTACAATTTGTGATTCACTGAGATGTATAATTTTGTGATTTGTTGTATGGATCTGAGATGTATAATATGTGATGTATTTGGTTTGTGTGTAATTTTTTTAATATTTGTGATGTATTTGATTTGTGTGTACAAGTAACTTAAGATTTGTGATGTGAATGTTTTGGGATGTTACTTTGATTTGGGGTTTGATTTGGGAATATGTATCCCACTCGATTTGGGAGAAAATACATGGATTAAACTCTGGCTAAAAAACAATGAAAAAAAAAGGAGACCTAATGGGATTGCCGCTGCCCTCTCTCTTTAGTCTCGGTTGGTGTTACCAACCGGGACTAAAGATAGGTATATTTAGTCCTGGTTGGTTATTTCAACCTGGACTAAAGATGGGTATCTTTAGTCCTGGATTGCTAGTCCCGGTTGGAAAACCGGGACTAAAGGGGTTACCAACCGGGAGTATAAATGGTTTCTCCACCAATGCGGGAATACAAATCTTCATCACTAATATGACTTTAGAGACAAATATTAATACACAAAGTAATTATGCAAGAGAGCTATATACTCCTTCTGTTTCTAAATGTTTGACACCGTTGACTTTTTAGCACATGTTTAACCATTCGTCTTATTCAAAAACTTTTGTGAAATATGTAAAACTATATGTATACATTTAAGTATTTTTTCAATGAATCAAATGATATGAAAAGAATTAATAATTACTTAAATTTTTTAAATAAGATGAACGGTCAAATATATTTAAAAAAGTTAACGGCGTTATTCAATTCCCGTATTATGAGATTGCCCTATGGAAAGACTTCGATAATGGATCGAATACCTAACACAGGGCTTATCTTGTAGTCAGTGAATCCTGCCTCCTTGAATACCTTGCACCATTCTTTCTCACCTCTCTGCATGCCTGGTAATGTAGTCGAAATAAGCAGATCAAACAACAGTTGGGTTCCATGGCACATTGCTTGGGTGGAGGATCCAACCACAACATCTATGACAATGACCTTCCCTCCTGCTTCTCTGGAAGGAATTGCCTCCTTGCATCGTTTTAGTATCTTCATGCAGTCCTCATCACTCCAATCGTGTAGGACAAACTGCAATCAAGAATGTTGTTAATTACCATCTAAAAATGTGGTAACTAAGCTAGTTAATTTGATATATACCCTGTACATCAGAAGATGTCAATACACATACTTTTGAGCGCTTTTCAACGCAAAACCGGTTGGATTATATGACCATTAGGCATGTTCAAAGGTATTTCTATTTAGAGACTATCCTCATACAACAATTGAGTAAACAAAATACTCTCAATAAATGCACCGAGTCAATTTTTGTATTATCTACTCCCTCTGTCGGAGGGTGATCCTCTCTAGCGGGAGGCTGTGAGACCCCCCTTTGTGAGCTCGGCCGGGGGACCAGGTGCAATACTGAGGAACGTGTTCTCGCGCGAGCGAGGTGAATCTCCGGGAATCAAGCTCACAAGGTGGAAGGCGAGAGAGTGAGAGAGAGGGTTTATACAGGTTCGGGCCGTTATCAAGCGTAATACACTACTCATGTCTGTGTGATGACCTTCGTATGGTTACAAAGATTTAAGATCCTCGGAGTACAAGCTAGGGCTTGGCCAGCCTCTTCCCAGAATCTGGTTTTTCTAAGAGATGTCCCTTTACTCGTAGGGCAGGGTCCTCCTTTTATAGACGAAGGGGATACCACATGCATCGCCCCTACGCTCTCCCCGCGGGATAGGGGCCCACATTGCCTACATAAAAAGCGTCTTGTGCCTTGGGCCGGAAGCGATCCATGCGGCTAACCTTGGGTGGCCCGCACCGAAACTTTACAGCTGACACGGGGGACATCCCCCATCATTCCCTATTAAATGTTTGGCGACTTCGTGGGCACACACACATTGGGCGGACCAACCTGCAGGACCCGCCCCTGTGCATGATGGGACAAGGCATACCTGCCCCCACGCCGTCTGACACAAACCGGGACGTGGGTGGACTGCCGCATGTCCCATCCGTCCATCAGCGGGTCACAGACCGGTCAAAAAGCGGCCACAGGCGCACGTCGAGCGATCTGTGGCGCACGCCGAGCCACGCCGCATAAAACGCGGCGGGGGCAGTTGCAATGCCGCTCATAAATGCGCCTGGCGGATGGCGCTCCCGCCTGCTCAAGCCCCCACATGGGCCTTGGGGCGATCCAACCCCTCGGGCCCGAGGGGTGTGACGGGGCACCCCGAGCCCGAGGGGAGAGGAAGAAAGCGGCCGCTCTCTTTCCGAGGGCGTGGCCCATTCGGGGGGACTGGGCCCACCGTATGCGCCACACAAGAAGGGCTTTCTTTCCCCCTAAACCAGGGACCCCCAGGGGCTTTCTTTCCCCCCTGATATTATGACTTTTTTCTATAAAGTTAGTGAAACTTAGAGCAGTTTGACTTTGACCAAAGTCAAAACGTTTTATAACCTGAAATTAAGGGAGTAGTTAACAACTTGAGCCTGCTACTAATTGCCGTGCTATTAGTTGTCATCGTACATACCTTTACCGGAGGATCAAGGGTGAATAGCCAATACGGTCCCTGAAGTTTTACTTCGGGCTCAGTTTAGTCCTCGATGTTTTAAATCGACCAAGCAAGTCCACCAAATTAATCATTTGGGTTAATATAGTCCTTGGACCTAAAAAAATGCCACGTGAGCATGCCAAGTCATTCTCGCATGCAGCGGTATGAATGATATGAGCATTCCACTCTTATATACCATATAGAAAAGAAATAAAAGACAAAAAAAAATAACAGGCTAGCCTAGACCCAGCATTGTTGCGGATGGGTGGCCGACAAAGGAATTTACGCGAACCGTGCTTGGCTGAGCAATCATAAGTGACAATTATAAAACGATCATACACGTGTGAACCATTTTATCTTCTTTTTTTTTTCTTTCTTTTCTATATGGTATATAAGGGTAGAATAGTCATTTCATTCATACCATTGCATACGAGGATGACTTGGCATGGTCACATGGGACTTTTTGTGGGTCCAAGGACTATATTGACCCAGATGATTAATTTGGAGGACTTTTTAATTTGAACGATTTGAAACCTGAAAGACTAAACTGAGCCCGAAGCGAAATTTCAGGGACCGTATTAGCTATTTGCCCAAGGATCAATGATTTAGATCTCCAGCTTCACCACTCTATAAATGTTTAACCGTCATTTAGGAACATCCAAGCATGCATGCCATGTTACTTTTTTGACACACGTCTTAATTTTATGGTATCTCTTATATAGTATACATCTGTAAATATTAAGGACCGCAAAATGTCCATAGAGAGAACACTTCGGTGTCCAAACCACAAATAGTGTCACAAATTAAAAGGCTAGAAAAAAAAATACTCATTTGTGGTCTAGCAAATCCTTTTCACAGTTGTATTGTGTGGTTGGCAATTCATTATATAATCCCGCCATTTTTAAATATGTATCACTGTCAATGTTTTAAACATGACATTTGACTATTCATATTACATAGAAAGTATGTAGATATTATTTACTTTGTTGTGATTTATTTTATATTAAAGATACTTTAAACCCGACTTATATTTTTATACATTTGTACTACATTGAATTAAAACATATTTACACTAAATTTTAAATAAGACGAATGATCATATTTATATTAATTCAAAAGTTTATTAGCATCGTTATTAAAAACGGAGGGAGCACATTTCATATAACTCACCTTGAGCAGGAGTGCATCAGCTCGGGGGATGAAATCCATCATATCTCCTGCAACAAACTTAACAACATCGCGGCCGCGATGGTCCGCCGGAATGGAATCGATCACGTGAGGAAGGTCCAGCACGGTGCACTTGATATGCGGGAACGCGGCGGCCACCACCCTCGCCGCCGTGCCGGTGCCACCTGCGACGTCCACAAGAGAGGTGATCTTGTCGAACACCTGGCGGCCCGCGCCACGGATGGCCACGTCCATGATGAACGCCGAGTCGGCCGCCATGGCGTCGTTGAACAGCTCGCCGAGCTCCGGGTCTCGGCTGCAGACGGTCCACAGCCCCGGGCCGTGCGTCATCTCGAACGGCGTCTCCTCCTCGCCGCTCGTGAGCCACTCGGCCATGCTCGTGGCCGGCGTCACACAGAGCGGCGGCGAGAGCTGGAGGAGCACGAACGGCAGCAGGTTCCTCCCGCCGCTGCCGGCCGTGGCGGTGACGAGCAGGGACGACACGGGCGTGAGGCGGTAGATATCATCGTCGTCCTCCTCCTCGTCATGCGCGAAGACGCCCGAGGCGACCAGCACGCGCATGACGCGGCGCAGGAACGGGAGCTTGCTCGGGTGGAGGGACAGCGCGGCGCGCAGGTCGTCCATGGTGGCGCGGCCGCCGGCGTGGTGGATGGCGTCGGCGACGCCGAGCTTGGCAGCACAGCCCAGGGCCATGGACCTGATGTAGCCCAGGTTGTGGTTCATGAGCTCCGTGCTGGCTTGCAGTAGCTGCTCGTGCTCCATAACTTGGCTACTTGGGCGAGCTTGGTTCACTACAATATCTATAAGCTAAAAAATTACGGGTAAGAATGGGCGTTTGGTTACCCGTCTCACTCTCCTCACATAATTATATTACCACATAGAAGGGTGTGCGTGTGTGCGTTTATAGGGATAAGAGTGCGCATGTTATGAGCGTCTATATTTTTTTAAAAAAAAAGTTGACACTAATCTACTTGGGTGAGTTGGTTTGTATGGTTCCCAACTTCCACTTCCTCATTAAACGGTGCAATTTTTGTAAAAAAAAATTACATGAAAAATATTTTAAAAAACATATTAATCCATTTTAAATTTTTTAACAATTACTTAATTAATTATGTGCTAATTTATTGTTTTTTTGTGTATGAGAGATTAGTTCCAACTCACACCGAAAAATATGATCTTAGACTCCGACCACAGGACGTACTGATAGTACAATATGCCAACGTCAATGGAGTTACACGACTTTTCCACATACAGTATTAGACATTTGGACACTTGCAGATAGCAACCAAAACCATCGCTTTGGGGTGCTAGATGTCATCGTATCTGATACTGATTGTTTTAGGATCGGTACATCATCATACCCTTGTCTAGAAGGTAGGGGCGACGAGCGCAGCTAGGGATCCTTCCGAAAATTGCGGGCCACGCACCTCCTACTTTTCCACCGCCCACTACTTCCTGCCACGTATCCATCTAAGATTAAATAAGAGTAACTGGCTATGGTTATATCTGTTCTATACGACGAGTTTTTTTTCCACAAAACACACGCCATTTTTTATTGTTTGAACACATATGAATACACATGTATACCATATTCTTATAAGCACTTTCAGAAGGACGCGACTAGACTACACGTGCTAGCGTAATACCTCTAACCAGCGATGCGCTACTTTTTTTTTTTTAAAAAAGGTTCATTCTTTTCCCCACGTGAGTGTGTCATGCTAAAAAAGACATGCGAACGTACACTCATTAGTACTAAGCAGAGCCCACGTTATTTAAAAAAAATAGTATGATATCCTGTCTTTCCTCATGTACATCCTTCCATAAAAGACACAAGCAATTTTTTCACCATTGCATTAATATTTTTTAAAAACCACATGTATCTTTTATTGTTTTAAATATTCGTTTGAATTATCATACTCCACTTAAAATTTGTGACAAATAAAGTCTATTAAATATGTTCTAATTATTTTAAATTTTTATTTTTGTTCTTAGCTCCGACAGCAGCATATTTACTTCAAGTACCATGAAGAATTACTTTTCTAAAGCAGTGGAATTAATTCTAGTATCGTGAAGAATTACTTTCCTATAACAGTGTATTAACCGTAAAGAGTTACTTCCTTGTAGAGTGTAGCTACTTCTAATATAGCAAAGAAATTACTTCTATATATTTTTATGAGTTACTTTTATAGCAGTATAGTTGCCTCTTATATCATTGAGAGTTACTTCTATTTTTTTCGTAATTACTTCCCTACAGTATAGTTACTTCTAATATTATAAAGAGTTACTTCTTATATAAAATAAAAATAATATAGTGATTACCTCAAATAAGAAAATCCTTGTTTTTTACTTGTTAATCTTCTCTACAATTTATTTGTGAATTTACTTCACATAGTTCCTTAATTATTTTAAACTCAACCCCTATGTAACTAATTTAATGTTATTTTATGAAAAGTTAATTCCTTTCAGAATTGAGTTACTTCTATAATGTGAGCAAATTACTTTTAAATATTTGAATATATTAAATATTGTACTCATCTTGTCATACATTTTAAGTAGAGTAAGTGTTAACAGTAAAATTTGGTAAGCCCCGAAGTCATTATCGGCCGATGGGAATTATCAAGTCATCAATAGTCGGATTATTGCTATATTCGGTTAAGGAAATTAATCTACCAAAGGAAGTTTATCCAGAAGAGACCGAGTTCAAGTAGGATGCGGCATAGTAGTTTATCTATTAATTAGGAATAGTTTGTTAATTTCCTTTTATCTTTAGGAAAGTGTGTTTAGTGTCCGTTAAGGACTTTATCTTTTCCTTTTTTATCTTTAGGAAAGTTTCTTTCTTATCCAGGAAGGACTAGTATTTACCCATAGATATAAATATGTGCACTCGGGTCATTATGAACTATCTCTACGATCAATACAAATTTGGCGCATCGCCATACCTTTTACTTTTCTATTTTTTCGACGAGTTTATACTTGTCATGGTTGCTTTGCATCGGCGGGGCTAGGGCTTCGACACTCTGATCTCGTCAATGTAAGCACATATTTATCATATATATTAGTTAATCTAGTTTGGTAGTTGAATTTACTTGTATCGGCTAAGATTCGTTTTAGGGTTTGTGCCAGCATCGGCTAAAATGTTGTACTAGATTAAATTAGCTAGGGTATCTAGCACCCTGAAAATCAATCAAGGGCTTGATTTTCTAGATATTATGTTTCCTTTTATACTTTGCGCTGCATCAGCCCTAGTTGTGCTTAGAACCATAAGCTCTAGCCTGCTTTTTGATTGCCAATACGGATTTCATTGGAGTTTCAGCCGATGAGGTATCTAGACGTTGCATCGGCTTATAACGATTACATATAAGTTGGATTTAGCCGATCGTAACGATTATATAATCGTTTGGATTTTATGATATCGGACCTCTAGTCGATGTCTGCTTTAACCTTCAGATCAATATTTATTCTATCATATCATTATTAGTTGATTGGTTCAATGGATTATATAATATTGTTATTTATCCTCATCAGCCGATTGTCTCTATATCATTTATTTACTCAAGCATCAGACTCTGCATTGGACATACATCCGATTGATCAAAACCCTATTAGCATCGGCATTGGCTAGTATCGACATCGACTGGAATTACTCCATTAGCTTGTCAGCCGATCGGCTCATTGATTTACTATTTGTATATCTTGTCAGTTGCAGGATCAAACTGACTGGTACGCTCGTATCTCATCAACTTTTGGACCTACACTAGAGCTTAGCAGATCTCCCAGGCTGTTGTGTTCGTCGACTTAGTTCGTGCCCACACGGTTCTGGCACCATTGGCCAAATGCAGATTTTTGGAAAGGGGACTGTCTAGCCAATAGACAGCTGAAAATTTTTATGGTTTCAGCCGGATTTTTCCACCACACGATAAAACACGTGTCATGATCTGCCGCCTGCCGCCCACCTCTCGCGCGTCAGAGAGCCTGACGCTGTTTTGTACGGGTTCTTTCAGACTCTAAGCTTTGTCCCATTTGTTTGGCACACAACAAGTCCGGCAAAACATAATCTTTAGCAAGAAAAACAAGGGCAGCTCAAAGTACCAACAGTGCAACATGAATACCTCTGCCTCTGTCTCCTTATCCTACCAAAACACAGCATCCTTATTCCATAGCAACCAACAGCAATGAAGATCGATCATATGCACACAACAAGCATACACACAAAAATCTATGGCCTTGTTTAGTTTTAAACTTCCAACTTTTCCATCACATCAAAACTTTCCTACACACATAAACTTTCAACTTTTTCATTACATCGTTCCAATTTCAACCAAACTTTCAATTTTAGCGTGAACTAAACACAACCTATATTGGTTTGCTGGTAGCGTTCTGCAGGCTGCTCCAGTCAATCCCAGCAATGCCAATCCGCAACATCCTCTCCCAAACGATCTTCTTTGACCTCCGTTGTTCTGTAGTTTAGAGCATAAGTAATATTGTCAACTCAGATGTGTTGCATTCTAAAGTCCAAAACCTGAAACATACCTGAAAACTTACTTTTCTCTGTTGATCTTTTATATGTTTGGAGCTAGTACTCAATGTGTCAAAGGTTGATAACTTTTTATTGTAAAACTAGGATCGTGGTGAGCGTCAGGGTCCAAGAATAACATCCCAGTTGTGCGACATCATGCCCCCATTGAACACTAGGGCCAGAAGAAAAAAGATCCAAGTATTACTGCAATATAGTAATAGTTATAATGGGTAAATTTGATCCATGTCATTGAGAAATTGTCGTATTGAAAAAAATGGCATTACTATTTGTGAAATGTACCGAATGCCCCTGAAATATCCTAAAATTTGAACCGTGCCATTATCACCAAGATTTTCCAAACCCATTCCATCATGATCTCACCGAAGCATCTCGTTGTCTTCTTCGTCAAGCCTAACGAGCAGCAGGCCAGCAGCCGGAGCATTTCGTCATGGATAAACTCGTCAGCGAGGCGCGGGTGGGCGGCCTCGACGGCAAGGCAGCAGCGACCAAACAACACGTGCATTTTGAAAGTGAACAAACAATTACACAGTTATGTGTTTCACAATATTTTTTGGCTTGATTAATATGTAGCAAAAATTTTAAATTATTTGTTTATTATGGAATTAAAAAAAATGTAATTTCATAATATGTAGCATATTAAAAAAAACTCTCTGGTGCCCTCGCGTCGCCCTCGCACGGCGGCTCGGGGGCGAAACCCTAGCCGCCGCCGCCCCTCCCCCTCCCTCCTCCTTGCTTCGCCGCCGCCGGAGCTCATCGCCGGCAATTCCGGGCGACGCGCTGGGATGGCGGCAGCGGGGCCATCTCTCTTGGCTCCATCTCGCCCTGGCGCGGGCGTGGCGACAATGGCGGCTGGGCGGCGAGGTCGCGGCGGCGGGACGGTGAGGTCGCGGCGACGGCGTGGTGGTGGGGCTCTCTGCGGCGTCGGCGGCGCGGCGGTGGGGCTCCGCGCGGCTCCGGCGATGGCGTCGCCAGCTCCGGTCGCCCCGCCAGATCTGGCCGGGGTGACGACGGCGGCGCGGCGGTGGGGTTTTGCGCGGCCGGCGACGGGCTCGGTCGATGCCGGCGCCCTCGGGCGTTGGCAGGTGGCCTGCAGCTCCCGTGCGGTTTCGTCGGCGAAGACGGCATCGGGTCGGCGGTGGCTCGCATCCGGTCGGCGGCGGCTCGTTCGGTCGGCCGGCGGAGCGTGCCCCAGCGCCGACTGCCGCGTGGTCCTGGCCGGGGGCAGCAGACCTGCTGCGGCTTTTGCCGGCGGCGGGGACGGCGCATCCATCCTCCTGTTCCTCCAGATCCGGTTCTCTCCTTCTTCAGTGGTTGTTCTTCCTGTGCTCTCTGGCGGTGCGGCACCCGCTCCTTTCTTCTCAGGTGCTCCTCCCTTATTAGGCTAGGCTGCTTCCAGTCGATGCCGGGGAGCTCCTTGGTAGGGGTGGCGTGCGGATTTTCGGCGTCCTGTTCGCTGGTCGTCAGCCGCGCTGTTAGTTTGCTGCAGCTGGGTTCCTGGGTGTGAGGTGGTCTCTGGTCAAGCTGCAGGGTGATTGGCTGTTGAGGCGGAGTCGGAGCTGCTTGTCTTGCAAGCTCGGCAACGATGACCCTCAATGAACGTCCCGGCAATGCGGCGAGGGTTTGGAAGTGGAGCATTTTGAGAGAGCCTCGGGTGAAAACCTTGCCTAGTGCTATCCTAGGTTGATGATATCGACGCTTGCGGGCGCCGTTTCCTCCTTGGAGGTATTGTCATGCTGGCTCTCTCTTCCTTCAGGTGAAAACCGGGTTCCTTTCGGAACGGGCGTTGACAGCATCCTTGATGTTGCTCCCTTGTTGAAGGTTTCGCTCAAAAGGTTTATGCTCCACTAGAGGATGTTTAGTGGTTCTGGAGACCTCGTTTGCATTATGTTGTTGAAGCTGCTTGCCTTTTGGTAAGCTTGGTAACGACGACTTTTGTGAGGTCTCTTTAGTTGTTTCTTTTCCTTTTCTGTATAGGTTTTTGCCGGTTTTCCGTTTAATTAACCGTGCTTGTTTGGTTTTTGGGCCCGGTTTCTCTTATTAACTGGGCCAATTCTCTTCTTCTATAAATTCCGACAGGAGAAACTCCTGTCATCGGTTCCTCAAAAAATAATATGTAGCATATTGATCAAGATAATTTCACTTCAATTTGCCACTACACCTAAAACAAAATTACAAATGGGACGCACAAAACTACATTTTTTTGAAAAAAAAATAAAAGTGACAAAAAAAATACAAAACTACAAAATACAAAATATGAACTACTTCATTAATATGTAGCAAAATTTGGCCATCACTGCACTGGCAAGCAAATAACTATAGTAGCTTTTTGCAGAAACAAGAAAGAGGAACACCTTGAGGCTTGGCACGACGGTGCGCCCCTGCTATCGAAGAGCTCCTACAGCGTGAGTGACTGCGACGTCTCGCTGCCCTCCAAAAACGTCGCACCGTGCTCGTCGAGGTCCCTTGTCATCCAACCATACAGCTCCACCCGCCGCGACGACACGGAGCCACCTAAAACAAACAAACATGACCAAAAAAAAAAACTTCAGCGTTTGTTGTAATTTTTTAAAATAAAATTTAAAAAATTGACAAAATTAAAAAACAATAATAATTTCACATTAATTTGCCAGTACACCTAAAACAAAATTACAAAATGGACGCAAAAAACCACTATTTTTGAAAAAAAAATTAAAAACTGACAAAAACACACACAAATATGACAAAAACAAAAGGAACAAACTAAATTACAAAAATTATAAAAAGTAACAAAAAAAACAAAATACAGATTACAAAAATTTTAAAACTGATTAATATATAGCAAAATCTGGAAGTTCTCCAAAAGTATGAAAGGCTGGAGGGCTTTGTACCAACCATTCTAGTGTGGTTGGATTCTGTTCAACAGCCCAAGGATTTTCCGCACATCTTTTGTTCTTTCGATAGAAGTCTGGTTTGCAGCATCGGCCAAACAGCTGACTCTTCTTTTTCGGATAAGATTTTCTAACTATTCATTCATAGCGGACGACCCTCCTCGGGTTTGTTATTTTCCTTCCAAGCCTCCGGTGTGCTATCTACCAACGAAACGCAGAATAGAAGATCCTGGAAACCCAGGAAGAGCGAATTCACTTTTCAGAAATATGTTCATTTGAAAGTGAACACGGAAAATAGGATTGGGGCTATGAATTGCTCTCTTTATGAAAGACCTCCATCTGTTTACTTTTGTGGTTGGTTACTAGCGATATCATGAGCATTTATCTCATTCTCCTGAGTAGACTACTTTTCTTCTATATCTAATCCTTTTAAGAAGTAATCGAACGGGTGGGGAAAGACCATCAAGTTCTTCGATATGATATGGTTTTTTATAAACCCACAAGGAAGTATTTGGATCTTTTAAGGCCAATCTTTTTCTTGCCCTTGTGCTTAGCGGTGGTGCTAGGCATCGGTTGGCTATTAAGGATTAAGCTTCGATCCGATACATCTACTGCACGATCCTTTGGAGCCGGGGGCTGGATAAAACACAGAACTAAATCGACTTCCTTACCAGCATGTCTGGGATTCCTGTGGTTCTTACTGCCCTGGTGAATATGTAGGTACGAATGACTATCAAAGAAAGTGAGACCTATAGGTTGGATTTTACTCTCGAGCTCCTTCAATCGATAGAGAATCCGTATCGGTTGTCGATATCAGTTATAGATGGTTGCCGTTCGGGGGTGCTTAGGACCAGAGGTACTTACATGCAGACCGGAGAGGAGGAGGAAAACTTAAAATGTCGTCTTTTGCGACATAACCAGGGCCCTCTTGCCCAAATTGAAACGTTAAATCCACGATGCGATGTCCATCTTTTTCATTTCATAATTTCCTGGAAAAAAAGAATTAACTAATGAATCAAACTTATCTTTATGGAAGATTCGGGAATATCTACACGAGTACTCATTTTGCAAACATAGCAGAAAATCTTCCAAAGAAATGGACATATTGATTTTATCCATTTTTGCTCTTGGGGCGTTGAACATGATAAAGGTGGAATGTCAGAGCAATTCAAATTATGTATGTAAGGCCCGTTGAAGTCCCCGAGAAAGAGTCTAAATAGGGCTATAAGTAGGCCGTTTGCTATTGCAATAAGGGCTGCTCGCCTTTCCTTTTGATGGCTTGGCTTCCTATCGCTCCTATGTAGTGGTCGGCCTTAAAAGTATCTTTGGACCCTACCATACCATCATGCATGCCTATGTTATAGTGCGTTAAGCTTCGCCAGAAGCAAGCAAGATGATGAAGCGAAGCTTCGTAGACAAGGCTCGTTCCGTGCTTGACTTACGAGCTCGTGTAGTAAGGCCTCGCCCTACTTCAATAAGGGCTTCTTATGCACTCCACCCGTAAACGAGCGTTAGAGCTTTTTGAGCGAGCGAGCGAAGCCTTCCTGGAGCTTCCCCCTTCCCTCACCCGAGAATTGCATTTCTGCTTCAGCTTCCCCGGTTTAGTTGGTTTGGAGGATTAATTGATTGGATACCCAATCCGCATAATCTTTCAAAGTCACCGCTTCTACGACGATAGGCGTAAAGGCATGATTAGTTCCACAAATCTCACTGCACTGACCATAGTAAACTCCTTCTCGTTGTACCGAGATGGAGGTAAGATTTGAACGACCAGGTACAACATCACATTTGACACCTGAGGAAGGTACAGCCCAACTATGAGGTACATCAGCGGGTGTTACAACCATACGTAGATGAGTTTTGGCTGGTACAACCACTCTATTGTCAACTTCTAATAAACGTGATTGACCCAATTCTGGATCATCTTCTAGAATTGTATAACTGTCAAAAGTGAGTGACTGTTCATCGGAACTGTTATAGTCCGAATACTCATAAGGTTGGGTCGACGCCCGCCTCGCTCCAAACTTTACTTGCAAGTTTCCCCGCAAAAAGCTCTCCATGCCTACTCTTATTTATAAAGAGCACTATTCTTCTTTAGTTAGGTAGTTCTCCTCCCTCTATGAGACCGTAAGACCCCGGTGGAATCGAAGGCCTGCTTACTAATAGGCAAGAGGGGACCCTTTCTCGCCCAGCCCTACCTACATCAGTGAAGCTGGAACCGAGGAAGACAATGTTCAACACACATGAGACAAAATGAAGGTATGGGATGGCCAGTTCACCACGGAAAGCGAATTCGATCCTTTAGTAGTCTTCTTTGTTCGAAAAATGCGCAGTGGAAAGGGATGCTAGTCGGCTTTGGCGAAGTTGTAGGCCCCAATAGATCAGATCAAGAGTGATTCTTCACCTATCCTGTCAGGGGCCAAGTCGAAGGCTCGAGT